>NC_066531.1:19196895-19376365 GCF_024679095.1 Eriocheir sinensis | reverse complement strand
TGATATTAGGAGACTTTAAGACTGGGCTACACTGTCAGGTACAGAAGGCGAGTCACATAGAATGATCGAATTTCTAGAAGAAAATTATCTAAGCCAAATGGTTTCTGAGCCAACTCGACAAAATAATATACTCGACCTTGTTATAACGACCCTCGGTGTTTAATACTAACAGTCTTCCTCTCGCTCCCACCAACACCAGTACTATTGTAAATCTCGAGCATGCATTGCCTAATTTTGAAATAACAACCGATGAAGTCCTTAAAGTTCTCCATTCACTTAAAACAAATAAAAGTCCAGGACCCGACAAAGTATATCCTATACTGCTTAAAGAAACAAAGAGCGAAATACTCTCCTCCCTCACTACCGTATTCAATATGTCCTTGCGACAAGGCATCGTCCCTTCGGATTGGAAAAAGGCTAACGTGACACCAATTTTTAAGAAAGGAGACAAAAAAATACCAGGTAACTACCGACCCATTAGTCTAACTTCAATTGTAGGTAAGCTAGTCGAGAGCATAATTAGAGACATATTTTGTGAGTTACCTCGAAAGCCACTCATTAATTGGGGATTCACAACATGGCTTCCGTAACAAAAGATCCTGCCTGTCAAACCTACTGACCTTTTATAACGGTCTCTTCTCAATTTATGACGTAACCAAATCAGTGGACGTAGTCTATCTTGATTTCCAGAAAGCGTTTGATAAAGTCCCACATCATAAATTACTTTATAAATTAAAGCAAATAGGCATTGACGGTCAAGTAAAAAAATGGATCGCGAATTGGTTGAGCAACAGACAACAAAGAGTTGTGATTGACGGATTTAACTCAGAGTGGGCGCCGGTCACTAGTGGCGTCCCTCAGGGCTCGGTTCTTGGCCCAGTGCTCTTCATTATTTACATCAACGACGTGGATGTTGGACTCAATAATCGCATTGGTAAATTTGCAGACGACACAAAGATTGGTAACTCGGTTCTTACTGACGAAGACAGGCAAAGCCTCCAAGAGGATTTGCACAAAATTTCAGCTTGGTCTGATAAATGGGAGATGCCCTTTAACGTAGACAAGTGCCAGGTCCTTCAAGTTGGAACAAAAAATAAGAAGTTCGATTACGAAATACACGGCGTTAAACTCACAAGCGTTCAGTGCGTTAAGGACCTGGGGATTAAAATCGCGTCAAACCTCAAATTCTCACATCAATGCATCGATGCAGCAAATAAAGCGAACAGAATGTTGGGCTTCATTAAAAGAAACTTTTTATTCAAGAATAAAGATGTAATACTTCCGCTCTACAATAGTTTAGTCAGACCCCACTTGGAATATGCGGTACAGTTTTGGTCTCCCCATCATGCAAAGGACATTGCTAAACTAGAAGGTGTTCAGCGTCGAGCAACAAAAATGATCCCTTCCTTGCGCAACAAATCTTACGAAGAAAGGCTTTCCACCCTTAACATGTTCTCTCTTGAGAAACGTCGCCTCCGAGGAAAACTGATCGAATGTTTTAAAATACTTAATGGTTTCACGAATGTAGACAGAACAAAATTGTTTATGATCGATGACACTTTGCGAACGAGGAACAATGGCACAAAACTCAAATGTAGACAAGTAAATTCAGACTGCACCAAATTTTTCTTCACCAACGTTGTAGTGCGAGAATGGAATAAGCTCCACCATCAGTGGTCCAGTGTAACACGATTGACTCCTTTAAAAACAAGCTCGACCGTCACTTCCTTGAACTTAATATTAACTAGAGAAGAAAAGCAACGTTTTGGAGCCATCTGATTAATGTAAAATCACTTAGGTTTAAGGACAGACCACCTAGTCTGGACCATGGGGTCTGTGTGGTCTGATTTTCTATGTAAATTTATGTAAATCTCTCTCTCTCTCTCTCTCTCTCTCTCTCTCTCTCTCTCTCTCTCTCTCACCATCTCCTCGTAGTTCTCGGACCACTCGTCGTAGCCGGCCGCCATCTCCTCCGGCGTGACCCCCGACCTGTGGACGTTCTCGTTCGCCCTCATTGCCACGTCGCCCCGACTGCCGCCCTCAGACATTATCCTGCAGCAGGAAGAGACAGGAGAATCACAGGCAGGGCATGACTACAGTACAATACAATTCCTTTATACATCCTTTATATATTTACGAAGGTAGGTACGGTTTTCTAGCCCTGCGCCGCACTCCTCGCTGATTTGACGGCTGGCTCTCAGCTCCGCCCACCTCCATGACAGGTGTGGCCCTCTCTCTCTCTCTCTCTCTCTCTCTCTCTCTCTCTCTCTCTCTCTCTCTCTCTCTCTCTCTCTCTGGAATGGAATAGACTAAGCAATCACATAGTTAGTGCATCGACGATAGCTTGGTTTAAGAGTAGACTGGATAGCTACATGGACGAGGATGGCAGGTGATAGTGAGGTGTGGGTGCAGTAAGGCTCTCCGGCTTATTGCACGGCCAGCTGAAGTTGCTCTCTCTCTCTCTCTCTCTCTCTCTCTCTCTCTCTCTCTCTCTCTCTCTCTCTCTCTCTCTCTCTCTCTCTCTCGCACACACACACACACACACACACTGGCTTCACGGTCTGACAGGGCGACGGTTCGAGCCCGCTCAGGCCGGATTCTTTCCGTTGACTAGGAGTGGTTACTATCCCCCCTTGAGCAAAGGGGATGGGGTGTGTGGTGTGTGAGGTCCTGGCAGTACCCATAGATCGACGATAAAGAGCACTTGCTCATGTTGGGAGGGTACCTGCTGCTGGCGATTACGAGTCCAACTCGTGATCAGGTCGTGGTTAATTACACACACACACACACACACACACACACACACACACACACACACACACACACACTTTACACGTGGCAATTCCTGGCCGGCAATACAGCCGCGACGATCTAGCGGCTAGACCGTCTGGGTGCTCTCGGGAGAAAGTACCTTCACACGTGGGAGGAGCCGCCGGGAGCATCAAGACGTAAACTGCTAGTAAATGCAAGGGCATGAATTCACCCCAGACACCCCAAAAGGCTACTACCATATCTTAAAACCACAATGAGTTTGGTCCATCAGCCTAATATTGTAGAAATACTTTAAGTAAACGAGGCTTATCATAAGCAGTATTGATTGATTGACTGATTGTTTATTGTTGCATTTAACAACAAAGGAGAAGGGAGGAACATGCCATCCCAACTCCCAGGCATTACATAGTGTGATTATATAATACACGAAAATAACCGTTCCTTATACCTCCTTCGATATCTCGCAAAGAGATAAACATTTCCCACAATGTTGCTGCCACTCCATCAAAAGTTGTTTTGCGCAGACTCTGCTTCTTGTAGAGCTTATCTTGTGGGTCCCACAAGTGTCGATGCTGTCTCACTTCCTCTAGCAATGCCACCTCGGCCTCCCGGCTCCAAATATTGTTATCTGCATCTGTCATTTCTTGTTTTATTGGCGCCGACATGTTGTTTACCTGGCCGCCAGTCGGCAATACAAGACGGACACGCTCAGCTGCAGAGAACTTGCCGCGAGAAGAGCTCCCAGACCCAGACCCAGACCAAAAATGCTGCCGCGCCTGTATTGCCAGCCGCGAATTGCCAGGTGTAAAGCCGCCTTTAGAGGTGAGGTTCGTGATTTAAATGAGAAGAGATCGCAAGAAGAGAAGAGGGAGTTTTTTTGGAGAGTAATGGATATGAAAGTGACAAAGTAGTTCATAGGGTCGAGAGGAAGAAGGGAATAAAACTAACAGAAAAGGAGAAAGGGTGGAAAGTGACATATACGAATATTAATGGAATAGTTTCATCGTAGATAGAATTAACGACTATTTGAGAGACAAAGAACCTGATATTGTGGGGCTGACGGAAACTAAGTTGTGACTCAATTGAGGTGGTGGGTATTGGAGAAGGTGCAAACAACATATGGAGGAGAGACAGAAAGATAAAACAGGGAGGAGGTATGATGTTAATGGTTAAAAAAGGCATTAGGGTGGAGGAGGTAATTGAGGGTGAAGGCTTGACAGAGGTGTTGAAAGTGAAAATTGTGGGTGCTGAAGGAAGAAGGAGGCATTATGTAGTAGGGTATGTGCCCCCATGAACAAGCGTATGGGGTTGCGGGAATATAAACAAATGATACAAGAGACGGTGAGTTGCAAGGATGAAATGTTGAGGGCGTGTGAGAGAATACTTATAATGGGTGATTTCAACTGCATGGAGGTGGAATGGGAGGATTGGGAGACGCAGGGAGCAGACGAGTCGTGGGGAGGAAGACTCCTGCGACTGGCAGTGGAACATGTGCTGACTCAGTGGATCAAGGAACATACCAGATTCGGGAAAGAAGGCGAGGCATCAAGACTAGACCTGGTATATATTTAGTAAGGCGCCGGAAATAATAGAAAATCTTAACGTAGATTGTCCAATAGCGAAGAGTGACCATGAGGTTGTGGACTTTGAAGTATCAGAAAATAAAACGATTGACCGAAAAGAAAATCACAAAATTGGGAGAAGCAACAAGTGTGACTTTGTTAGCATGAGAACCTTTTTTGAAAATGCAAATTGGAGTGGGCTGTTCAAAGCCAAGAGTACACAGGATAAGTGGGAGGCGTTTTTAAAGCTATACAAGGAAGCCGAAAATAGATATGTCCCCAAGGTAACCAAAAAGGATGTTGGTAAAAAGGAGTGGTTTAACAAGAGATCCGAGATAATTAGAAAGAGAAAAGAGGAAGCTTGGAAAGGAAGGAGGAGACGAAGAAGAATTAACTCGTGGAACGATTTCAAACAAGCAAGGAATGAATATACAAAGATTAGAAGAGAAGAAAAAAGGAAATATGAAAAAGATATAATCGACAAGTGAAAAGACCTACCCAAACTATTTTATAGACGTGTGAACGCCAATTAAAGAATAGAGAAAAAAATCGATTAACTGAAAATGGATGAAACCACATATGAGGACCCAGCAAAGATGGCAGAGGTGATGAATAACAGCTTCCATAGAATGTTCACAAAAGAAGAATTTGTACAACCCCCGGGCCAGGAAAAAGGAAGGTTATGCAAGAGATTCAGTTAACGGTGCAGGAGGTCAAAGAAAGTTTGAACAAATTGGATGTAAGAAAGGCGACGGGGCCGGATGGAGTATCAGGGTGGATCTTGAAAGAATGTAGTGATCAACTTGCAGAGAACCTGCACTCCATAATGAGTGCCTCTCTGAGTGAAGAAAAGGTACCACAAGATTGGAAGAGAGCAAACATAGTACGGTACCGATTTTTAAGGGAGGCAAGAGAGCGGACCCATTAAATTACAGACCGGTATCACTCACTAGTGTGGTTGCGAAGGTATGTGAGAGACTGGTTAATAACAGGTGGCCGGATTTCTTAGAAAGTGAGAAAATTATATCGGATTTCCATCGAGAGAGAGAGAGAGAGAGAGAGAGAGAGAGAGAGAGAGAGTGTGCACACGTTTACACGTGAATGCTGATGAAGGAGCGGAACATCAAAGTCTCGACTCTTGATAATACGCCTCGTCTTCTCTCTGGTGTTATTATTTTGTAGTGGTTTAACATGTGTTACATACACATGCTACATTTATTTCCACCTCTTAATTATGGATAAAGCCTCCCTTACACTTCCTGAATAGCAGTGAACCTCTCCGCTACTCACAGCCGAACACGACGAACATCGTTTATTCACAACAACACTTGAGTAGCACTACTGCGACGTTGCCGGTTGGAGGGAAGGCTTACCATAGGTACAGAAAGAACTCGTTTCCGCAAATGTACCAGGAACATCAACAACTCTCCTCCTGAATTTTGCTAAATCCAGAAAGTTGAGAATTGCGGGTTCCTGGTACCAGAGACCAGAGCTTTTTTTTTTTTTTTACATTGCGGCCATTGCGCCGGTAGTTTTCTTCCCCCGGTGGATCCTGGTCGGGTGCTTCTTTCCGGTGTGTCGGGGGATCGGCGGCCCAGCCTGGCAGGCGAGCGGCGAGTGGCGAGTGTTTATATTATGCCTGCTGGCTTGCTCTGCCCCTCCCTCCCAGCTCAGGAGTTCGCTGATAGTGCTAGGAGGTGCATGTGGGTAGTGGTGGCCACTGGCGGCGGCTGAAAATCCCAGCGGCGCACCAAGCGGCGATTGAACGGATTGAACTCGCGTCACGAGCTCGCTCTGACGACTCAGCACCGCTGGACTTGATATAGCGATGCCGGAGGTGTAGCTAAGGAGATCGACCACATTCTCGTAAATACTCGTTGGAGGATCCTTCAGAACTGCAGGGTTTACCGGAGTGCTGCGTTCTTTGCAACTGACCATAGGCTTGTTGTTGCAACACTCAAGCTTCATGTTAGGTCAAAGAATCTCGAGATGCAACACTACTGTGTTCCATCTCGAGAGGCTGAGACCTGGCATGTGCTCAGGAAGTATGCAGTGACGGTCTCAAATCGGTTCGATGTGCTCAGCACCCTGGAAGACCCTGTAGAACTGTGGAATACCTTCAAACGTAAGACACTGCAAGATGCCGAGGAGTGCACTGGAGAGCGCCCGAGATCTAGGAGTGCCTTTGCCTCGGTGGAGACGTTGGATAATATTGAGGAGAGTCGCGCTGCCAGACTTGCTGGGAAGCGGGACCAATACAGGGCTCTGTCGCGTAGGACTAGAGCTCTCCTGAGGAGAGACAAGGAGAGGTATGTCAGGAGTCTCGCTGAGGAAGTCGAGGGCCATTTAAATGCGAATGACCCCCGACCTGCTTATCGAGCCGTGAAGATGCTCCGCTCCAAGTCTCACTCTTATTAGGTGAGCACTATCCGAACAGCTGACGGCTGCCTCGTGTCTTACGTGAATGGGCAGAGGGCACGTTGGGCTGAGAACTTTGAGCAGCTGTACATGGTGGACTCTCCACGTCGGCAGCTTCCAGTTGCTGGGTTACAAGTGGTGGATGCTGACCCACCCATTGACGAAAGTTCATCCTCTCTGGTTGAGGTCAAAGAGGCTGTGGTTAAGTTGAGGGGTGGGAAGGCACTTGGCATGCTGTCCGGATCTTCAATCAACCTTAACTTCAGCAACTTCGGTCAAGAGGAGCACCGGGAGGCATCATGGGCCAAGCAAGTCATACATCACGCCAGCCACCATAAATAAAATTAGCTTGCGCCACTAACAGGCTGGGGCCGTCTATAACGCCCCTCAAAAAACCCTACCGGCGCTACAGACAGCACAAACACGTGTAGCAAATCTGAGGTATTCCAGTGGAAAACAAGTTCGCGGTCCTTACCTGTGTTTCTGGAGTGACGGGAGGAAATGTTGTGGGCAGCCCGGCGTGGCGATAAATCTCATCAATGTATTTTAGTCTATCCGATCCTGATCTGCGCATGCGCAGAACCCAATGTTTACTATCACAGAGTGTTGATATTAGTTTGTCCAGGCAAGATGGCGGCATACAGCATGTATAGTTTTTATGAGAGAATAGCAAATTCCAGGATGACATTCAAAGGTTATCGCATTTATCATTTACCAACATACAAAAGGGGTATCATTTATTTATTTTATTACATTTACCGGGGGGTATAGGGTTATTATTTATTACATTTATTACGTTACCATACATACAAGGGTCATAGGTTATCACATTACATTTATACCGACGTACAGGGGGGTGGTACATTCTCACCAAATCATTTACCGACGTACAAGGGGGGCTATCACTCTCCTTATCATTTATTACCACAAAGGTGACCTGGCAAACACCACTAAGGTTTCACTTTTGATTTTTAATTAATTTTGTGTAGTATTCATAAGATAAGCTGGTGTTTTTGCATCTTTTATTCATCATTAAACGAACTACTTTCTCTTTTTGGAAGATGATATTAAAAAAAATAAAATAGCCACAAGTGGACCATTTTGTACAACGGTCGGGGCAAAACGGACCTCACTTATGGGGCAAAATGGACCTCATATGGAAATGCTTGGTAACATGCCAAACATACGTTTTGACAGATAATCACATTAGAAAGATTACTTAACAAAACTAAAATAATCTAGTTCTTATTCCATTAGAAAACAATTGCTCTTAGGCTCAGTAGCATGAACAACAATGAATTCCAAATGAAAAGTGATATTACCTTCCTGAACATCAAGTTCTTATTCCATTACAAAAATAAATGATCTGTGGCTCAATAGCATGAACACCAATGAACTCTCATGAAACTACTCACAAGTTAAAGTGAAATTACCTTTCTCAACATAAAAGTTCTTAATGCATCACAAAAATAATTGTTAGTTTGCTCAATAGCATGAACAACATGAACTCACAAACGATAAGTGACATTACCTTCCTGAACATAAAATTAATATTCATATAAAAGAAACAGAGAACACTTTGTCCTTATCTTTGTTCACTGAAGTTGTGAGTTAGTTAGCAGCAAAAAATAATTATTATTGTTAAGTGGGCCGTTTTGCCCCAAGGGTAATGAAAATGTTAACAACAATCTCAGCGGAACAATGGCGGTGCAGAAAAATGTTTCAGTAGTCAGACTCATGCACAGAGTAATACTAAAGAATCATGCAATAACACATGAAATTATGAGTCACATTACTCCTATAAACACGATTTTATCAGACCCTTACCAATAGATCAGCTGGTGATAAAATATTCTGGGATTTTTCACACACAAACAAACGACGGCGTCCAAACTTGCCCCGATGTTGCAGCTGACTAATGAGCCGAGGACTAAGTCCATATCATTATCAATAGCTGGCAGAAGCTAAAAACACAGAAAACGGGGTGGTCCATATTACCCACCTATGCCATTTTGCCCCACCTCCCCCTACAAGTGGTGCAGGTTATCTTATTTATCACATTTACCGGCATACAAGGGGTGCAGGTTATCTCATTTATCACATTTGCTGACATACAAGAGGTGCAGGAATCAACTTTCATATTTCACGCATTTTCCAAATTCAAAACATACGTCATCATTTACTTTCATAAAAAAACAAATATAAACTCGGGTGGGACAGATCACAATAAGTAAGCGAGAAAAGACACGGGACCGTGCCGAAAAGAATCCGCCCTGTGTATGTAAACAAAGTCCGCGCATGCGCAGATCAGGATGGGATGTTCACCCATAGCGGATCGTTGGCAACACTGCTTACATCACAATGGTCGCTTCCCCGCTCCAACCAAAACAAATGTAGGCTATGCCTTTTCACTGGTGATCTAATGCGATTCTGTTGATTTCTCGACCTCATTTGAAATGCATATTAGTCGATTTCATGCTCCCCCACCCAAAAACCCCGTGTTCCCACAGGTCCCCCAAGATCGTTTAGGGAAGGGGATAGGCATAACTTGAAAAGAGGCATAACTCGAAAAGTAGACATTTGCGACGGAAATGAGGAACAAAATCACGGAATTCTCTACATCTATCAGCAGAAAAACATGAACCACGTGAGAAAATCGTTGGTTGGGTGAAACCGTAAATTGACCAAAAAGTTACTGCAAAATAATAGCAGTTTTCTTAAATGCATAATAATAACTTAGTATTCGTAAATGCAAAGTAATGGCTTAGTTTCATAAATGCAAACGAATCGCTTAGTATTCTTAACTGCAAAATAATAGCTTTGTAATTCAACTCAATTCACAATAGCCTACTAGTTTCCTAAATGCGCCGGCTGGCATGGTCGATGACGTCATTACATAACATTGTCAAGCGAGAGTTAAATGGTTTCATCATTATATATTTTTAGATCATATCAGAATATTTGTGCAAGTTATCAATGTTTTCTTCGTATTTTCTTAGGGAGGACGTTGCAGGAATGAATACAACATTTATTCAAATGCATAATAGCCTTGTAAACAACTTTAGCTGTCCTTGACTAAATTTGAACGAAATGTAAAAAGAGACATTTTCCTCCACAAATTACAAACTTGTTATCAGTGTGCACAACTGACAAATTCATATATAATAAATTATGGAGAGTGTATATGTAGTGACATATCTGAACATTAGCCTCTTTCCATGCGGTGTATATATTTTAAAGTCAGGGCCGGTGAACGAAACTCAGTGGACAGTGTGTCAACACTTGTGTCCACGATTGTACAACAGTAGTTTTCCTGGGTTATTGGTCATGGAGATCCCTGACTTTAGGCACTGTAAAGCCAAAGACAGGGAGGGGATGGTAGCTGGGGTAGTGCTAATTGCCATTTGAGCTATGTAAAAAAGCAACGATTTGCCGTTTCTGTTGTAACCGACGGTGGAATTTACGAGCTCACATAACTATACACGGAAGGAAGTACTCTTGTAGATGATACAATCCTTTCACTTTCTTATTCCAGAAACATCAGTACAAACCTCTTGTGCTGCTACGAGGCAACCCACGGAAGTACTTCCCAGGAACCAGGCCGACAGAATTATAGAAGGTCGGCTCACCAGGGGCTCTACTTTGGTTCCAGTTGGCGCAGGGGCGGGGACACCGTCCGTGGCGTGGCGTGACGTCACGCCTATGATCGGGTGGTGGCCTGGCCAAGTCAGTGGAGTCAGTCTGAGTTTGTGAAGTGAAGCGTTCACATACCATCACTCCGTTTCCCTGGTGTTAATAATTCACGCTGAAGATGCCTACCACGTGTGCAGTGTTTGGTTGCCATTCCGTTTATGAAAAAGGTGTAAAAATAACATTCCATACGTTTCCGAAAGACGAAGACACAAGGCAGAAGTGGATTACTGCGTGCAGAAGAGGAGATTTTATAAATCCAACCGCTGCACATATGTGCAACCGGCATTTTGAAGATAATGCATACGAGAGAAACCTTATGTACGAGCTTTTGGAAATACCACTACCCTCAAAGCAAAGAAGGCTGCGACCAGGGGCCGTACCAACGCTGCACTTACCAATAGTAACAAGTAAGTTGTGTTAAACTTAAGGCCGGGTTCTAGCAGTATCATTACCATTATAATGTATAAGCGTCCAGTTCCATAATTTGATGATAAATCGTAATGTGTAATATATGGTTTTGAAATTTCATCTTTCTTTAAACTTTCTATCAAGAGAAAAATGTCTTTTTTAAGTTAAATATTTTTGCATATTTTTTGAAAAAAATAGATAAAGAGCATTTTTAAAAAATTACAAAAAATATGAAAATAATAAAAAAAGACATTTTTCTCTTGATAGAAAGTTTAAAGAAAGATGAAATTTCAAAACCATATATTACACATTACGATTTATCATCAAATTATGGAACTGGACGCTTATACATTATAATGGTAATGATACTGCTAGAACCCGGCCTTAAGTAATAAATAATTCAATAGTCAGCATATCCTTGCAGTTATATTTTGAAAAGTTGTACTACTATTTCATCAAGACAAGTGACCAGCAGGGCTTTTTAAAGGTTATAGGAAGAAGAATATGCTAAGGGTAGCGTCATCAAACAACGTAATAGAGGATTCTAATTAGGCTCAATAAACAATATTGTGATATCATTACAGTTTGCAATACAATATACAGCAGCGTTCTGTGCCTCTATTTAATTTTTGTTACTACCGTTGCAGACTCCGTAACAATTGATGATATTCTAGAGAGGAGAAGAGGAACAAAACGATTCCTAGCAGAAACAGATGTCGCTAATGGAGCTGCTGCAACGCCTGAGAGCGAAGGTAAACATAATTAAATGTATTCTTTACTTTAGTTCTAGCTACAGGTCATTCACATATCATGAGAGAGAGAGAGAGAGAGAGGGTAGGTTCCTAAATCCCTTGTCCTCTGTTTTTTCCTTGTATCGTTCTCATGCGGTGGGGAGGGAAGAAGTTGGGGGTGGAAGGGAGGGGTGTGGAGAGTAAGGAGGTGAGGAGGGTAGGACAAAGAGGGTGAGGGATGGGAGGAAAACAGAGAGGTAATAATGAGTGCAAGGAGAGGGTGAAACAGAAATGATGGGGAGGAGGAAAAGTAAGTAAGGCCGGGTTTACACTACCAAGGATAGCAGCTACGGCAGCCCCGGACCTTTCAAATTTGAAATTTAAAGCCCAATACGGCGGAACGGGTATGCCTCACTCTCTCTCTCTCTCTCTCTCTCTCTCTCTCTCTATCTCTCTCCTAACCAATACACAGACTCTTTAATAATTGATTTCATTCATTTCAGCTGTTCCTTTGACAGCTTCTGTTTTGTCGTTACCAAAGATGAGGCTTCTTTTTGGCGATCCCACAGGTTCAGTGTCTGGCTCCTTAAGTGATGAAGGAAATCACAGAGGGAGGGAAGGAGAGAGAACAGAAGGCCACGGCACTACTACACAGAAGCCTCTTCCACCCCTCCAAGGTACTCATAATATATGTTCAGTATTTGCCTAAAAAAAATAATAACAAAACTAATGAAAAACTTGATACTAATTAAGTAGTCTTCTCTCTCTCTCTCTCTCTCTCTCTCTCTCTCTCTCTCTCTCTCTCTCTCTCTCTCTCTCTCTAACCAATACACAGACTCTTTAATAATTGATTTCAATCATTTCAGCTGTTCCTGTGACAGCTGCTGGTGGGTCGGTACCAAAGAGGAGGCTTCTTTTTGGCGATCCCACAGGTTCAGTGTCTGGCTCCTTAAGTGATGAAGGAAATCACAGAGGGAGGGAAGGAGAGAGAACAGAAGGCCACGGCACTACTACACAGAAGCCTCTTCCACCCCTCCAAGGTACTCATAATATATGTTCAGTATTTGCCTAAAAAAAATAATAACAAAACTAATGAAAAACTTGATACTAATTAAGTAGTCTTCTCTCTCTCTCTCTCTCTCTCTCTCTCTCTCTCTCTCTCTCTCTCTCTCTCTCTCTCTCTCTCTCTCTCTAACCAATACACAGACTCTTTAATAATTGATTTCAATCATTTCAGCTGTTCCTGTGACAGCTGCTGGTGGAATCGGTACCAAAGAGGAGGCTTCTTTTGGCGATCCCACAGGTTCAGTGTCTGGCTCCTTAAGTGATGAAGGAAATCACAGAGGGAGGGAAGGAGAGAGAACAGAAAACCACGGCACTACTACAGAAGCCTCTTCCACCTCCAATTTACTCATAATATATGTTCAGTATTTGCCTAAAAAAATAATAACAAAACTAATGAAAACTTGATACTAATTAGTAGTCTTCTCTCTCTCTCTCTCTCTCTCTCTCTCTCTCTCTCTCTCTCTCTCTCTCTCTCTCTCTCTCTCTCTCTCTAACCAATCCACAGACTCTTTAATAATTGATTTCAATCATTTCAGCTGTTCCTGTGACAGCTGCTGGTGGGTCGGTACCAAAGAGGAGGCTTCTTTTTGGCGATCCCACAGGTTCAGTGTCTGGCTCCTTAAGTGATGAAGGAAATCACAGAGGGAGGGAAGGAGAGAACAGAAAACACGGCACTACTACACAGAAGCCTCTTCCAGCCCTTGATGAAGTATTTGAGGGGAAGCCATTTATTTGTGAAAACAATGAGTGTATTAAAGAAAGAAGTGAGCGTGAGGAGGAAAAGAGAGAGTGGATAAATGAAAGAAATAAACTTATAGCAGAGAGGGATGAGCTTCTTCAGGAGAAATGTGAATGGGAAAAAGAGAGAGAAATATTAATTGAGAGACTGGAATATCAGAACAAAGTGGGTTTGTGGCACGGCATTGAAAAGGTTACTGAAAAGCTACAAACATATTTGACTCCAACTCAGATCGAATGCATGTTGCACAAGAAGCCTGTGAAGAGGTGGGAAGAGGAGGACATTAGAAGAGCTGTGACACTCAGAAGTTTTAGCCCCAAAGCATATAACTATTTACGAGAAACTATGAAGTTTCCTCTTCCGTCGGCTGCCACCCTCAAAAGATGGCTTATGAAACTTGATGTTGAACCAGGATTGCTGCTGCCGGTCATGAAGTTGCTGCACCACAAGTCTGCATCCATGAACCAGTACCAACGGCTTTGTGTGCTGAGTTTTGATGAAACCAGTGTAGCGCATGAGTGGACCTATGACAAGGGTACTGATACACTTTATGGCCCTAAACGTTATGTTCAGTGTGCAATGTTAAGAGGGCTAACATGCGGATGGAAACAGATCATCTACTATGATTTTGATAAACCCATGACAAGGAAAACTTTGTTCGACATCATTACTAAATCAGAGGAGGCAGGCTTTATTGTTGTTGCTATGGTGCATGACCTTGGACCTACAAACATGAAGCTCTGGAAAACTTTAGACATCAGCACAGAGAAGACATATTTCAAGAACCCAGCTGCTCCTGAAAGAAAGATTTTTGTATTTGCTGATGCCCCTCATTTGTTAAAGCTTATACGAAACAATTTTATTGACCACGGCTTCACCTTAGAGGGAAACAAACAAGTCAGCAGTGACTGTGTCAACGAGCTAGTCACCAGGTGTAAGAAAGATCTAAAACAGCCCATCGTCTATCCTAAAACATCTTGATGTAAAAGGCTCTGGAAGAATGAAAGTTTCCCTAGCAGCCCAGTTATTATCAGAGACAACAGCAAAAACTCTGAAATACTTTGGAGAGCAAGGGCTTCTTGTTAGCAAACACTGGGCTGCAACAAGCAACTTCACGGAATTAACAGATTCCTGGTTCGACCTGATGAACTCGAGAGTACCGAGAGACAATAAGAAGCGCAAAAGGCATGCCTATGGATGTGATCTAGAGAGACAAAAGAGTATCCTAGAAACAATGGTAAAGACTGTTGCGGAAATGAGGGTAACTGGACACTCGAGTCTCTATCCTTTTCAGAAAGGCATAATTATATCAAGCAAATCACTGTTGGATCTTTACAAAACTTTGAAAGAGACCTTCGATGTATCCTACATCCTGACACACAGACTTAACCAGGATGCCCTGGAAAATTTCTTTTGCTGTCTGAGGCAGATGGGCAATGACACCCACTCCCACCCGTCACCTGTGCAGGTAAAACACAGAGTTAAATCCTATCTTCTGGGAAGAGATATGGCTCTTGCAAACAACAACAACCGCAGTGAGGTACAGAGTCAAGGAAATGCCTCAATAGAGCCAAGTGAAACCAGTGAGACACTGGAGAGTGAACTACTTCTTTCTGCAATGTTGTTTTCCTCTCTGGATCCGAATGATTCACTTCCTGACTGCACCTCTGATGAAGTGGATGAGAAGGAAAACGAATGTGGACTTGTTTCTGAGACAACCCTAGAAGAGGAAGTAGAAAAAGAAGGATTGAGATATGTTGGAGGATACATTATGAAAAAATTTCCCCAACATACTTTTCTAGGTAATATCATTGCCGAGAACAATAACACCTGGCTAGGTTGCATCAGCAGACAACCTGGGAAACTAAGAGAGCCAAATGAAAATTTCCTGAATGATTTGCAAGTAATGGAAAAACTATTTGTCTGTTTCCATGGGGATAAATCTTTGAAACCTGGAAGGAACGCAATCAGAAACCTGGCAGATAAAACTGCACAATTTGTAAAACTACCGCAAGAAGTGGTTGATTTTTTCGTAAAATGTAGGATGTTTTTTAGAATAAGAATAATAAATAGAAATCTTTCAGACACCGCCAGACAAAGAAAAAACAAAATAGCTAAACTGGTGAAATAAAATGTGTAAAAGTAAACAATGCAGTTTCATTTTGTTTTCCTTCCCCTAGGAACCATTTCTGTATCACATACTCTGTCCTCCCTACTTATCCCTCCATATTTCTTTAGGACTCTGTCTCTTACGCCCTGTTATGTACTTACTATTGCGTTTTTCTCATCAAAATATATTTTATACCAAGACATAATTAGTGTCTCTCTCTCTCTCTCTCTCTCTCTCTCTCTCTCTCTCTCTCTCAAAAGGAAATACACTCCCCTCGGTTAACGTAGGTATTTTTCACCTGTTTAATATCTACACTTATACAGACTCCCGTATTTCATACAAGTACACGAATTAGGCATAAAAAAAATCATCAGTGGAGAGAGAGAGAGAGAGAGAGTAATACATACGTGTGCTGAATGGAGAGCACAAACTATCATGACAGAGAGAGAGAGAGAGAGAGAGAAATGAACCGAGATAATAGTGGGCGAGAGCTGCTGATTTCTGGCAACTCTAGGTCAGTAGCTTGGCCTAGGTGGCAACTCTAATAATAGTGTCGACGTCACTCTTTAGCCCCACCCAGCTGCGCAGGAGGAGGAGGTGAGCCGACCTTTTATAATTATGTCGGCCTGGCCCAGGAATAGGTGTTCGGTCCCTCAGGCTGCCCCTCCGTCGCTGCGTCAATCTAGGTTACACGCGACACAATAACTGGTCACATGCGTTCGGAAGACTATTTAGGAGCTTCAAAGGGTACGTGATGGTTACACTTATGACAGGGCACGCGCCACTACCGCCGGACTCCTCATATGTGAGCTCCGTCACCTCAGGCAGCCGTGTGAGCTCCGTCACCTCAGGCAGCCGTGCGCCACCCTGCAGTGTTGCCACCGGCCGTTGGGGTAGACTCCCTGGGACAAGGTTACCCGAGGTCTCCTCAGAATAGTATACTCAGTATGACTTGATTAACGATGAGTGAAGGGTATTTGCTCTGGAGACTATTTGAGAAAATATCACCCGCTAAGAGTTAAAAAGTAAAGTTGATTATGGCGGAATCTGAAAACTTTCCATCGCCTATAGATGACTGAACTTCTGTTGGAGAAACAAGCAATGAAACCTACTCGTCCCCGGATCCGATGCGCGTTAACAAACAACGTCGTTGTCTGAGAATTACAATGCATTTCTTATACATTTTTATTTTCTTGAAAATGAAGTTTACGAAGATTCAAAACAATTACTTCCTTAAACGCTGAGCTGCATACACAAAACAAAGCAAATATTACAAGTGTAAACACAAGATTTACTTACGTGTGGAGCGCTGCCACCACTAGTGGAGGGGTACAGTGGAAGTGATGCAACATCTTGTCAGGATGGCACGACAGTGTAGCGCAAGTCATATGCAACCCTTACCTCCCATAATGGAGGCTCGTTACTCTTCATAAATTATTATACCTACCGTTCGTGATTTCCCTCAGTTTAGTGAGGACATACAGGTCAGTAGACGGATGATTTGCTCTCTCTCTCTCTCTCTCTCTCTCTCTCTCTCTCTCTCTCTCTCTCTCTCTCTCTCTCTCTCCACTGCCCACCCCACACGTCAGGCCCGTCGGGTTATCAATTTTTTTTCCCGTCCGCTGCTGATTGTTAATAAAAATCTTGACTTTGGAAATAAGCGAGATACGAGCATTTTTAATTTAGATATGTTTGCTTGAATTACACTGTACGTGTGTGTGTGTGTGTGTGTGTGTGTATGTGACTGAGGACTGAATATATTTTTTGGCTCGGAGCTCCTAGTTAGGGGGAAGTGGGGTAAGATGAACCACTTTTTAGATTTTTCGACCTGGGGTCTTCCCTGGTAACGTGACCCTGTCTCTGTCAGTGTTCATTTGAGCAGCTGTCATTTACCTTTAACCATAAACAAAATTGATATTCTCCTGATAAGGCTTTCACCTTTTTAAAGCCTTTAAAAAAGAGGATAGTACACATTTTTTATGTATCAATAGTACATATACATCCTTTTAAAAGAATAAAAAATCCTTTTGAAAATTTAGCAAAATGCACTTATGTCCATCAACAGGCCTACGATAAATTAAATCTTACCAAGTCACATGGGAACACAAACTGGTTCGACTTTCGCAGACTACCAGACAAGTTTTTCGGAGCTGGTAGTGTCACCGAAATATCTTTTTTATCGAATGATGCTTCATCATCGTGGTCGATTATGAAGGCCTGTTTGCTTCCAATGGGCCTGTGTCCCGGGATTCTCCTGATAAGGCTTTCACCTTTTTAAAGCCTTTAAAAAAGAGGAGTAGGTAGGAGGACACCTACCGAACGGGCGTGAGCTACTCCCGGTGAGGATATATGGGAAGCGAGGAGGGTGCTGAAGCCCTTCAAAGACCCTTCCCATGTCCTCATTAACCGTTTCCCTTTTGTCTCATCAACACCAGAGAGCAATTCAGCATGCTTTCTAAAGACAGTTCCTCTCTCTTTCTACACCACACTACATTCACAAAACACACAAGTTTTCCCAAAATTCAAAATTCAACATGGCGAAAATAATAACTGCCTCGAAGTCCCAGCCTGGGGGGGGGGGACCATAAATTCCCCCAGGGAGGACTCCCCTTCTGGCTGCCGATTTGCGAGGTGTCCTGATAACTCCTCGAACCTCCTCCTTATCAATTTCTGCAACATTCGCGGTCTCCGTTCTAATTTTCATTCTGTGGAACACCATCTCTCCTCCTCTAAACCTCACCTTCTCTTCCTCACCGAAACACAGGTTACTGAGGCTACTGACAGCAACCTCTACTCTGTTCCCTCCTACTATCTCTATCCTAAATTTCAAGCCAAAGCTGGATGTTGCGCCTACGTACGCAACGACATCACTTGCTCTCGTGCCCACGACCTTGACTCTTCTGAATTTTCCACCATCTGGCTAAGACTTCATTGTCATTCTATTACTAAATACATCTGTGCTGTTTATCTCTCACCTAACTCTACTAACTATGTAAAACTCTTCGACTATTTGAACTCTAAAGTGGAGCGCATCATGACCCACTCTCCCTTCGCTGAAATCTCCATCTTGGGAGATTTCAATGTTCACCACCAGCATTGGCTTTCATCCTCTTTCACTGACCAGCCTGGTGAACAAGCCTGCAACTTTGCTCTCCTCAACGACCTAGAGCAGTTGGTTCAGCACCCTACTCGTATTCCCGACCGTCTTGGAAACAGGCCCAACATTCTAGACCTCTTCCTTACCTCTAGTCCTTCTGCTTACTCTGTCAAACTCTTCTCTCCATTGGGCTCCTCCGATCATAACCTTATTTCTGTATCCTGTCCTATCGCTCCTGTACATCCTCTGGACCCACCGAGGAGGCGATGCTTCTGGCATTTTGCTTCAGCTCGGTGGGACGACCTGAGGATGTACTTTTCCGATTTCCCGTGGAATGATTACTGCTTCCAGGAGAGAGACCCCTCTGTGTGTGCTCTGCGCATCACAGAGGTGATTGTCTCTGGCATACATACATTCCACGTACTTTCTCTACTCCTCATGCTAAAAAGCCTTGGTTTAATCACGCTTGTTCTCGTGCTATTAAAGATAGAGAGGCAGCTCACAAAAGATTCCAGAGCCTTCGAACTCCCACTAACTTTGATCTATACATTTCAGCCCGGAATCGTGGAGGCAAATCTGAAACACTCATAATATTATTATTATTATTTTTTTTTTTTTTACGTCGTTGCCTGTTGCGCCGGTAGGCATCTTCCTGGTGGGGCCTGATGGTCGGCCCAAGGCTTCTTCCAGGTGGGGCCTGATGGTCGGCCCAGCCCGTTCTGGCGCAGGCGAGTGTTTATAGTGGCGCCATCTTGCATTGGCTCATGCTGCACCCCGGAACTCGTTCTTGATTCGCTTGGACGGCTTCCTCTAGAGTCTGGGTTGATGGGTGGTCTTCAGGACAGCATGTGGGTAGTTTAAGCCACTCGGCGGTGACTGAAAAATCCGAGTGGTAGCGTGGGGATTCGAACCCGCGTCGTCCATCACGCGGTGAATGTGGGCCCAGTACGCTACCAGTTCGGCCACCGCCTACCCCTCAATTGAATTTATTTATCCACAGATCGACGAAGTGACAACTCTGTCGGGCAATGAGGACGCCGTCGGTGAGACACCAGACGTGCCCTCTCCTCCACCCACACCAAGCCTGACTTCTGCCTGTTCTGTTCCTCCCTCGCATACTCCCTCCCCTTTCCCTTCCTGTAGTTCAGGTGGAACTTCAAAGAAGAGGAAGCAAATTGACGAAATCGATAATGTGATGGCACTTGCTATTAATAAACTCTCATCCCTTCCCAGTCCCAGCAATCGTGAGTCATTGCTAGATATAGCCAAGTTTGTTGATAGTGAAATAAAGAACATGAGTGAAATGCAACAGAAGCTAGCCAAAAAACTAATATGCGATGTTCTTCACGTGGGTGACATGGGTGATCTGACCAGGGACCCAAAGGTAGTGCGAGTAGTGGGTTCTGATAGTTTCATGGCATGAGGTAGGAAGTTATATTATGTTGTCCACAACGTGTATTTTCTTTCTGAGGATTTATGTTGTACTCTTGTCACTGTTTTCAACAAAAAAATGTTACTACAAGTTATTTCATAACAATCTTAGCATAAAGAGGAGTCATTTTATCATTAAGTTTCTACATTACCTATTTATTTGTAATGAGTGAATGCTACCTCATATTATTTATTTCTAGCCTTTTGTTTGGTAATTTCCGAGTAGGATATTTGTTTTATACTTTCTTAGTATTAATTGTAGTCATAAACAGGTATATAGGAATTATGTACTAGTATTATTGTCATTGTAATAAGAAAAATATATGCATACTTTGTATCTATATCTGAACCTTACCTTCAAATAATCCTCCCTAAGGACATTATAGATGGCTTCACAGGTTTCGGGGATGATTAGACCGAGGCTCTGTTTTGAAATCCTGGTTGAATATTGGAGGCTTGTGTACGATCCTCCAGCTGCAAGAAAGCGTAGTGTAGCCTCTAGACGAGCTCCTGGTGATATGCTGCCTCGAAAGCTGGTGTCCTGCTTTCAAATGTACGGTTCAATTTTTGCCAGCAATTTATAGAATGCAGGGATTGGCATTCTTGTGTAATTTTCAAAGTCTGTTGGATTTTCGACTTGTAGCTCCAAAAATATTTGATTGAAGCTTCCCTTCAGAGGTCGACGAGAAAGACATTGCTTACACCACAAGGTTCTACGTTTCTTCCTCAAAAGTTTCTTTTTTGCAGCACACAGAGCAACTACACCCATTAAAGGAGCTGCCTCGTACAAAAGGAGCTGCCTCGTATAAAAGGAGCTGCCTCGTACAAAAGGAGCTGCCTCGTACAGGCCTACCGGCCTCTTGTAGACTCCTGCGTTCTTATGTTCTTATGTACACCCCACAGTAGAGTCTCCTGGCAGAGTACATCATCGGCCGACATCCTTCCGTTATGAAAGCGGAACTGCAACTGAGCAGCTCGCGCGCAAGAACAAGTGAGCAGTGTTGCAGTGCAGTTTGGCCGCTAGTAATTTTATTCAACACCACTATTGCATCACGTGGCTGATACATGATGCATAGTGTGTACGGGGCTTTACTCTTTCTCAGTCACGTTGTTTTGTTTTGTGGTTCGCCGTGTAACCCCCCCCCCCCCCCTGGTCCCCCCTTGACCCGCTCTAGGGTTATATATTTCCATTATTTCCATTTCCGTTCCTTCTGTTTCCTCCATTCCTTCTTTCATCTTCTTTAGTCTTCTGTAATTATCTCCTTTCTCCGTCTTTTTTCTTTTCTCTTCTTCCTCTCTTCATCGCACTTTTCATATTACTGTTATTGTAATTATTATTATTATTATTATTATTATTATTATTATTATTATTATCTCTCATATAGAAGAAGAAGAAAAAGAAAACTATTGAAACAAGAAGAACAAAAAAAAAAACGACCTATAGCTGTGGAAAATTATTATAATTGGTTTCATGCACTTAATTAATATTCCTTCCTTTACTGTTTTCTATTATCATATTACGAGTCTTATCATTTCCTCCACTGCATGAATATTGCACACATGTTTCTTGTATTAACTGAAAATCACACAGGATGCGCTAACCACTCTTGCAGGAAGGCTGTTACAGTGGCGGACGACTCAATTCAAGGAGGGAGGGAGGGAGGGGGCGGGAGAGCAATTTATTTTCTTCTTTATTCTTTGTTCCATATCTCATAATAGAAGGGTGTCGATCCAGTGCAGATGTAGCTAACAGATGTGGAGTAGAGGACCTGCATGGAAACAGTGCTCAGAAGGAAAAGACTCCGATGGTTTGGACATGTAAAGAGAGCAGGGGAAGATACAGTGCTGGGAGTTGTGGAGAGATTGGCAAAACAGGGTGTCAAGTGCAGCTAAACGTGGCTAACAGATGTGGAGTAGAGATCCTGGAAACAGTGCTCAGAAGGGAGACTCCTATAGTTTGGACATGTGAAGAGAAGGGGAGGATACAGTGCTGGGAGTTTTGGAGATATTGAAAGTAAGAGGAAGGAGACCAGTTGGTAGACCTAGGAAAACGTGGAGAAGGTGTATACAGGAAGACTTGGCAATGATGGGATTGGATGAGCATCAGGCAGAAGACAGAGCAGAATAGAGGAGACCCATAAAGCGTCCAACCGCTCAGGAAGAGTGAAAACGGACGTTAAACGAAATTATGATGATGATGATGATATCTAATAATAGAAGAAGAAAAGAAAAGAACTAAGAACATTAAGTGACCTGTGGAAAGGATTAAAGCACTTCTGCCACTCTCGGATACGTTCGGTTCACTCCCGACGCAGTAAAGTTACTGTCAGTGGAAATGGAGTTGATCGTTTCCGCACTGACTACTTCTGCGGGGAGGCTGTTCCAGTGGCGGACGACTCTGTTCGAGGAAGGAAGTATGGAGGAGGGAGGGATGGGAGCGAGTTTTTTTTATTATTTTCGTTAATCTTTGTTCTCTCGTTCCATCTCATCCTTCCACATGCTCACTGCCACATATACTTCACTACTCTGTTACTTAACTTAAATTGCTGATCATTTCACTTGAATTTCAGATTAAATAAGTTAACTTCCTCTGCATTGCGCCACGTAGGGCTACAGCAGACGCTTTTAAAATTAGGAACAGCAGACGCTTTTAAAATTAGGAACAGCAGACGCATTATACATTAGGAACAGCAGACGCATTTAAAATTAGGATGAGTAATCACTTAAATTAACTTGAGAAACAAACAAAGATTAACATGATTCTGAGGGGAAGTAGGTACCCGTTTATTATATATATACACATGTCTGTACATCATCAAGACCCCAAGACCCAGACCAAGCATTCCTAAACGTATACTATAGTCGCAGCACACGAGTCTGAGGTCTTCGTTATCGTGTTCTGGCAACTTGCCATTACACATGCACACACACATAGTTACATAATCAGCGACATTATTTTTTTTTTTACAACAGAGGAGTGGCCGAAAGATAGAGAAGAGCTGTGTGAGTGGAGCCCCCCACACGTGCGATGCATACTCCATACGAAAGCGGACAAGGCCCTTGTATATGGATAGCAACTGTGCGGGGGAGAAGAACTGGAGACGATACAGAACGCCCAACCTCGAGGAAGCTGATTTAGTGAGAGAAGAGATGAGAAGTTTCCAGTTAAGATTTCGAGTTAAAGATAGACCGAGGATACTTAGTTTTGAAGAATTATAAGGTGACATCTGAGTGTAGTTGAAGAATAGGGGATAGGTGTTTGGCAGATTGTGTCGAGTTGAAAGGTGGAGAAATTGGGGTTTTGAGGTATTGAAGGACAGAAGGTTCCTTTTATCCCAATCGGAGATGATAGCAAGGTCTGAGGTTAAGCATTCTGCAGCCTCACCCTTATAACCTAAAACAGATTTTTGCGACAATTTCAATAATATGATTAATACTGACAAATGTGTCCTATGCGTAGATTATCATATAACATCGTAGACGCCATGATACCACGTTGCCAGAGCACGATAATTCACACCTCAGTCTCGGGTGCCGCGACGAAAGCCAAGGCTGTTACACAGAGACGGCCTTGGTACAGCACCACTATAACTCCTCCTCTTCCTCTCTCTCCTTTCCCTTCCCTCCTCTTCCTCCTCACTCAGGCTTAGTGATGCGGAAGACGAAGACGAGACCCTCCTTGTCACAGAAATAGTTTGGGACGGTGCGCCGCTCCACCTGAAGGAATTATGACCATCATTTCAAATACGTGACCTTCTCCCCCTGGCCAGCTGCTGACCATCTCCTTATACCAGAGTGTCGTGACAGGCGCCCATACAGTGAACAGCCCCGCCAAACAGAAACCTTGATTAGAGTAAATGTTTTTTTGTACCAACGTTGCCAGATAGTTGTACTCAGCCTCTTATATTTACCAACTTACGACTTCAAATATGTCTCCTGGGGCTCAATAACTAGATTCATTTATATCTATCGTTAAAATAGTTAATTCCTGATGTTTCTTGGCAATAGTTAGGTGTCAAAAAACGGTAAATACTATGCTCTGAGTACGATAATCTGGCAACGGTGCTCCCTACCTTCTTCCACTTCCCGTCCGCCTCCAGCTGGTCCATGTAAGGCTCCAGCTTGTCCTTGTAGGAAGGCACGGTCTGTAGGAACTCATGGCGCATCACGATGATCACGAAGCCTCCTGGAGTGCCGGAGAGGAGGAAATCAGTTAATCATTGGGGCATACGCTAGGGGGCGCGTCGTCTAGCCCACCCTAGGGAGACCGCCTCAAGGTTTACTCCAGGCAAATCTGAAGTCTCTATGTAGGCTCTTTCCCATCCTAAACGGCGCCTAAGTTCGCCCGTTTGAAAGGCCTCTCGTAAAAGTTGCTGGGATTACCATGAACTGTTTTGCGATCCTATAGTAGGAGTAGGTAGGAAGACACCTACCGAACGGGCATGACCTACTCTCGGTGAGGATATATGGGAAGCGAGGAGGGTGCTGAAGCCCTCCAAAGACCATGTCCTCACTAACCGTTTCCCTTTTGTCTCATCAGCATCAGAGAGCAGTTCAGCATGCTCTCTAAAGACAGTTCCTCTCTCTTTCTACACCACACTACATTCACACAACACACACACCTTTTCCCAAAATTCAAAATTCAGAATGGCGAAAAATAACAATGCCTCGGAGTCCCCGCCTGGGGGGGGGACCATAAATTCCCCTTCTGGCTGCCGACTTGAGAGGTGTCCTGATAACTCCTTGAACCTCCTCCTTATCAATTTCTGCAACATTCGTGGTCTTCGTTCTAATTTTCATACTGTGGAACACCATCTCTCCTCCTCTAAACCTTATTTTCTATTCCTCAACGAAACACAGGTTACTGAGGCTGCTGACAGCAACTTCTACTCTGTTCCCTCCTACTATCTCTATCCAAAATTTTAATCCTAAGCTGGATGTTGCGCCTACGTGCGCAACGACATCACTTGCTCTCGTGCCCACGACCTTGACTCTTCTGAATTTTCCACCATTTGGCTAAGACTTTATTGTCATTCTATTACGAAATACATCTGTGCTGTTTATCTCTCACCTAACTCTAGTAACTATGTAAAATGCTTTGACTATTTGAATTCTAAAGTGGAGCACATTTTGACTCACTCTCCCTTCGCTGAAATCTCCATCATGGGTGATTTGAATGTTCACTACCAGCTTTGGCTCTCATCCTTTTTCACACACCAGCCTGGTGAACAAGCCTACAACTTTGCTCTCCTCAACGACCTAGAGCAGTTGGCTCAGCACCCTACACGTATTCCCGACCGTTTTGGAGACAGGCCCAACATTCTAGACCTCTTCCTTACCTCTAATCCTTATGCTTACTCTGTCAAACTGTTCTCTCCGTTGGGTTCCTCCGACCATAACCTTATTTCTGTTTCCTGTCCTATCGCTCCTGTACATCCTCTGGACCCACCGAAGAGGCGATGCTTCTGGCATTTTGCTTCAGCTCGGTGGGACGACCTTGTTATAGTAATTGTAGTATATCAATGGAAAAAAAACACGACAGATAGATCACGCCACCTTGTAGGAATGTCAGCTGTCAGTGTTTACCATCTCAGTTTGTATACAAAGCATTTCATCAAGCTTAGAGGTCACCTTGACATACGTGACCAATTGTAACTTCATTATTTTCCACTCTGTAACTCTTCACTCCTTCGAGAGAGCTCGCACGACACACACCTAGCGTCTCGTCTCTCTCACCCACGCTACGCTGTATCTTAGGTTAAGAATATATTTCTTCTAAGACAGCAAGAGTTTCCCTTCACGCCCGCAAGTCCCCGCAACCAAGCGTTACACCGTTACAACCTGAGGATGTACTTTTCCGATTTCCCGTGGAATGATTACTGCCTCCAGGAGAGAGACCCCTCTGTGTGTGCCCAGCGCATCTCAGAGGTGATTGTCTCTGGAATGGAGGCTTACATTCCACGTTCTTTTTTTACTCCTCATACTAAAAATCATTGGTTTAATCGTGCTTGTTCTTGTGCTATTAGAGATAGAGAGGCAGCTCACAAAAAGTTCCAGAGCCTTCGAACTCCCGCTAACTATGGCTTTTAAATTTCAGCCAGGAATCTGGCCAAATATATTCTCTGACTTACCAAAACTGCTTTAATCAATAGAAAATGTCAACACCTTGCTTCTTCTAATTCTTCACGTGACTTCTGGCATCTAGCCAAAAATGTTTCCTCCAATTTCACTTCTTACTCTTTCCCTCTTTTCCTTAACCCTGACGGCAGCACTGCCGTCTCATCTGTCTCTAAGGCTCAGACTTTCTGTAAGAACTCCATCCTGGACGATTCTGGGCAAATTCCTCCTACTCACCCCCCCTCTGACTCCTTTATGCCCGTTATTAAGATTCTTCCAAATGATGTTTTCTATGCCCTCTCTGGCCTCAACTCTCAGAAGGCATATGAACCTGATGGAGTCTCTTATTGTCCTTAAAAACTATGCTTCCGTGCTGACACCCTGCCTGGTCAAACTCTTTCGTCTCTGCCTATCAATATCTACCTATCCTTCCTGTTGGAAGTATGCCTTTGTACAGCCTGTGCCTAAGAAGGGTGACTGTTCCAATCCCTCAAACTACCGCCCTATAGCTTTACTTTCATGTATATCTAAAGGTTTTGAATCAATCCTTAACCGGAAGATTCAAAAGCACCTTCCCACTTCTAGCCTTCTATCTGATCGCCAGTATGAGTTCCGCAATGGGCGTTCTACTGGCGATCTTCTTGCTCTCTTAACTGACTCTTGGTCATCCTCTTTTAGCCATTTCGGTGAAACTTTCTCAGTTGCGCTAGACATATCGAAAGCCTTCGATAGAGTCTGGCACAAGTCTTTGCTTTCTAAACTGCCCTCTTTCAGATTCTATCCCTCTCTCTGTTCCTTTAACTCCAGTTTCCTTTCCGGCCGTTGTATCTCTGCGGTGGCAGACGGTCACTGTTCTTCCCCTAAACCTATCAACAGTTGTGTTCCACAGGGCTCTGTCCTATCAGCCACTCTCTTCTTGTTATTCATCAATGATCTTCTTTCAATAACAAACTGTCCTGTCCACTCATACGCCGACGACTCCACTCTGCATTATTCAACTTCTTTCAATAGAAGCCCATCCCAACAGGAAGTACACGACTCCAGACTGGAGGCTGCAGAACGCTTAACCTCACACCTTGCAATCATTTCCGATTGGGGTAGAAGAAACCTTGTGTCCTTCAATGCCTCAAAAACTCAATTTCCCCACCTATCAACTCGACACAATCTTCCAAACACCTATCCGATATTCTTCAACAACACTCAGCTGTCACCTTCTTCAACACTAAATATCCTCGGTCTATTCTTAACTCAAAATCTCAACTGGAGGCTTCATATTTCCACTCTCGCTAAATCAGCTTCCTCGAGGTTGGGCGTTCTGTATCGTCTCATCCAGTTCTTCTCCCCCGCACAGTTGCTGTCCATATACAGGGGTCTTGTCCGCCCTCGTATGGAGTATGCATCTCACGTGTGGGGGGGAGGGTGCTCCACTCACACAGCTTTTCTGGACAGCGTGAAGTCTAAGGCTCTTCGTCTCATCAGCTCTACTCTTCCAACTGATAGTTTTCTACCTCTTAAATTCCGTCGCGATGTTGCCTCTCTTTTTATCTTCTATCGCTATTTTCACGCTGACTGCTCTTCTGAACTTGCTAACTGAATGCCTCCTTCCCTCCCGCGGCCCTGCTGCACACGACTTTCTACTCATGTTCATCCCTATACTGTCCAAACCCCTTGTGCGAGATTTAACCAGCATCTTCACTCTTTCATCCCTCACGCTGGTAAACTCTGGAACAATCTTCCTTCATCTGTATTTCCTCCTACTTACGACTTGAACTCTTTCAAGAGGAGGGTATCAGGACACCTCTCCTCCCGAAATTGACCTCTCTTTCGGCCACCTCTTTTGATTTTCTTTTTCTCAGGAGCAGCGAGTAGCGGGCTTTTTTTTTATTATTGGTTTTTTTTTTTTGTGCCATTGAGCTGTCTCCTTTTCCGTAAAAACACTTTCACACTCACACTCACTCACGCACGCATGCACGCACGCAGGCACGCAGGCT
Organism: Eriocheir sinensis; assembly: GCF_024679095.1. Taxonomy (NCBI): domain Eukaryota; kingdom Metazoa; phylum Arthropoda; class Malacostraca; order Decapoda; family Varunidae; genus Eriocheir; species Eriocheir sinensis. Next base: position 19,348,231 of record NC_066531.1, on the reverse strand, counting down.
CACTTACTCACTCACCGTTCTTTGCGACGCGCACAACGTCGTCGAGGCCACTGTGTGAGATGTGACCTTCGCCCATACCGCCCGAGGTGACCACCAGGTCGTATGTGTCTGAGAGAGAGAGAGAGAGAGAGAGAGAGAGAGAGAGAGAGAGAGAGAGAGAGAGAGAGAGAGAGAGAGAGAGATTTAAAATAAAAATAATTATATTAATATTTAAATATGAAACAACAACAATAACAATAATTCCACTCACACAACTCTCCTGGACAGAGTGGAGTCTAAGGCTCTTCGTCTCATCAGTTATCCTCCTCTTACTGACAAACTTCTACCTCTTAATTAAATTCCGCCGCTATGTTGCCTCTTTTTCTATCTTTTATCGATATCTTCATGATGACTGCTCTTCTGAACTTGCTAACTGCATGCCTCCCTCCCTCCCGCGGCCCCGCTGCACACGACTTTCTACTCATGCTCATCCCTATACTATCCAAAACCCTTATGCAAGAGGTAAACTCTGGAACAACCTTCCTTCGTCTGTATTTCTCCCTGTCTATGACTTGACATGTTTCAAGAAGAGTGTATCAAGACACCTCTCCTCTCGAAATTGACCTCTATTTTGGCTACTCCTTACTTTTATCTTTTATGGGAGCGGTGAGTAGCAGCCTTTTTTTTGTACTCTTCTTGTTGCCCTTGAACCGTGTCCTTTGATGGAAAAAAAAACTACTAATACCTTTGGGCACGGTGGAGTGTCCGCTGCCGATAAACTCCAGGAAGTCGTTGGTATAGATGCCAGTCTCCCGCTGCTTCATCATGCCCTCCGACGGGTCCACAGCGTCTATATGCCTGTGGGAGTGGCTGTAGTAGTTGTAGTAGTAGTAGTAGAAGTTATAGCAGTAGTAGTAGTTGTTGGGAATCAGTAAATTTACCCTACCCAACAGTTAGGTCACTCGCAAAGTGAATAACACACCCGTCAGACAATCCCAAACAAACAGTTGCTTACCAGCATTTAGGTGGTGAAGGTATGCAACAAGCAACTCCAGACAGCCGAACAAATAATAATCCTACCGGATCCGTGTAGTAAAATCTATCTGTCTCAAAAAACTGCTGGGGGCACTTAGCTGAGAAGCGGGTTTCAAAAGATATTGTTGTCTCTGAAGTCTCGTTGCCGGGTGTAGTATCCCTCAGTCAGTTAATAGAAGGTACACTGCGTCCGAGTTAATGGGTGGGCTGCAGTGCCTTGGTCTTTACTTTGTTAAGGCCGGTGGTGGAGTGAGAGAAAACCAACCACGTGGGTCTGAAGCGATACTTTGTATTTCTCTCGCCAGGTGGCGTGGCTTTCCTCTCTGTTTCCATAGGTTAAATTATCCTTGCTCTTTAATTTTAATTCAGCAAGAACAATTAGTTATTATTTCATGAAAGGAAACACTTCACTATTGTTATTCCTTTCATGGTAAATGTGGTTAGTCTTCAGGCAGTGAATAAGTTGATTCTGTCTCGGTTTGGGAGCCGATGACCGAAGTATTCAAGTACCATCGAAGGCTTATTTGAGCTCAGACGATACTCATAGTTGGCTTGAACTCTCGGCCCAAGACTAGTTCCATAAGGGAAATAGTTAATTTGTCTAGTCCCCCGGTTAACTGGCCTAATTCCTAACATAGTAGTCCGGGAGCCAAATGCATATTTTTGACCTTACCTGGAAAATGGTTCTTAAGTTTTTTTCTCAGTGTTTTCATGTTATACAGGTATTGTACTGTATGAAACTGCATGATGGCATTCTCCCTCCATTGAGGATTTTCATATAACAGCTTTTATAAAATTGCGACTGTAAGGATGAAAAAACGCTTGTTTTAAAAAATCCAGAATAAAATCTGATGGAATTGATCGACAGCACATTAGAGAGAAGATTGCTCAGTGCATACCACCACTTGATCACCAGCACCACCCAGAGGGATCAATTCTGAACATTGTCACTGGAAGGGTACAACCATGTTCAACAGTTAATGTTCACCAATCAGTTGAAATTGGGAGCAAACAATCTGAGGAATTCACAGACGCTTTGCCGCAAGGCTTTCATCACAAGATTGAAAGAAGGGTAACTTCAATGGCAGACACAAAGAAGAGTGTAAATATTGGCAAACAGAAGGTTTTTGATACAAACCTAATATACAGTCGTGTCATATGTCTACAGGCCAGTAATAGAGATATAGACATTGACAATCTGATGTCCCATGAATTGGCTCCGCTGCCAACATCACTCTTTGCAGACTCTGGTGATATGCGGATATCTACATCAAAATCCATTTTGAAGAGAGACATGAAGATTGAAGTGTCATCAAGAGTAGCCTATGAAGAAATTAAAGTCACTGTCATTGATGGGTGTGCCCTTCTCTGGATACCTGGTTGGCCGGCTGTTGGAAATGTGCAGACTTATATTGATGCTTTCAAGCACAAAATAGCAGAGAAGCTCTCCAAATATGATGTATATCTTGTCTTTGACAGATACAATGATTTCAGCACCAAAGATTCAACACGATTAGCCAGAGGTACTGGCAGGGTATATCAGTTGACACCCTCGACGCCAATCCCCTCTCAGAAAGCAGCTTTGACTGTAACACGCAACAAGAAACAGCTCATCAAACTGATATGTAAGGACTTACAAAGTGATGAAGACTTTGTTCAGAACCATACACATGAGCATACACTTTTGATAACAGGGCAGGAGGACATAATATAAATTAACAAGGGCAATGTCATACAAAGGAGCGATCTGTATACCAGTCATGAAGAAGCTGACAATATTATAGTGCTGCAGGCATTTATGGCAGCTTCAGAAGGGGCATCTGGTGTAGCTGTGGTGGCTGACGATACAGATGTGTGGGCCCTTTTGTTGCACCACTATCTGGAGCAGAATCTTGATATCCCATTTATAATGCAATCTCCTATACATGGAAGAAGTGTCATAGACATCAAGGCAACTGTTGCTCAATATGCAGACCTCATTCCAAACCTTCTTGCAGGACACGCTTTATCCGGCTGTGACACTGTAGCAGGATGTTTCGGAATTGGGAAGAAGAAGATATTGAACACAATAAAAGAGCACTCATTGAGTCTTCTTGGAAAAATCGAGGCCCCTTGGCCTGATATAGTGAAGCAGGCAACTCAATTCGCTGTTGCTACTTATGGCCAGAAAAGCTGCAATACACTCAACGAGGCTAGAGCAAAGGTATGGAAGACCAGAATTGGCAAAGGGTGCAGCAGAATGCCAAAACTTTGTTCACTGCCACCAACTGATGCTGCTTTCCAGGAAAATTTGAAAAGAGCTCACCTACAAACTTTCTTGTGGAAGAATGCTTTGAAGCTTGTGCCTCAGAAATTAGATCCGTTAGAGTTTGGATGGAAAAAAGATGGGGATATGCTGTGCCCAACCACAGTTCCATCAGGATATAAACTGGTCCCTGACTACATCCAAAAGATCATCAGTTGTAACTGCTCCAGTGACACACCATGTGAAAGTGTTCGATGTGGATGCAACAAGGCAGGAATGACTTGCTCAGTCTTCTGTACGTGTCAGCAACAGGATGCAGTATCAGTATGTCACAACACGGTGAATACTGTATCACATTAGAGTGATGATGAAACAAGTGATGATGAAGAATATGATGATGAAAATAACTCTGATAATTAATGATGCGTATGTATTGTAAGTAAAATGTCAATACAAAATCCATAATATATGCAAGTTTTGTACCCCATTGCTATGACCACCATATACAAATCATTCGTGTGGCTCGATTTGATGCATCTTCTTTTCAATAAATAATAAAGAACATAATAAATCCTATGTATTCTAGCATATCTTATTAAATATTAAGCTCAAGGAGATGTTATAACAACACATGGGACATTATAATAATGGATACAGGTTCATTATAATAAGAAATATACCATCGTGTATTACAGTGCTGATTTGTACCAGTTTGACAAAGATATTTGACTTTTGTCCTTGAATTATGCCTTTGATCTTTTACCTAGACATAATTATGATCAAGATACACCTATATGCGAATATTCCACACCCCAGCTTGAACACTTATGACAATATAAAAGGATTTATATTTCCCCAACCCTGTTAAAACCAATATTTTTTCATCCTTAGAGTCGCAATTGTATAAAAGCTGTTATATGAAAATGCTCAATGGTGAGAGAATGCCATCATGCAGTTTCATACAGTACAATACCTGTATAACATGAAAACAATGAGAAAAAAACTTAAGAACCATTTTCCAGGTTCAGCTCCTGGCTCCCGGACTATAGTATAGTCTATCGATTTTAACTTGAGCCCTTGGGCGCGACACAAGGATTCCCCACGAGACCGCGCTGGTGCCACATCACTCCATTACTCTCCTCAGAGAGGGTGTCTCTCTCTCTCTCTCTCTCTCTCTCTCTCTCTCTCTCTCTCTGCATGGCTGCGCAGGGCGCAAGAGTGAGATCTCCTTCATTTGTCCATTGTGGCGTAACGTTGAATGGTGCGGCCTGGCGCCTGTTGCCAAGGTCCGTCAGGCGGCAACGTTGCATGAGCCACGTTGCCAAGTGATATGGAAGGTTTACTGAGCCGTTGTCTTTCCCTCTAATCCCAGGTCGTGTGCCCCAGTCTGCGGGATCTGCGAGAGCAGTACCTCTCCCGGTGTCGTGATGTACATGGGAATTTTTCCCTTTCCCTAATGCTGGGTGAAAAGGCGTTCACCCCTGGACATGACGTCATGGGGTATCTGCAGGAGATGGGCATCCTCCATCTCATGTAGGGTCTCTTTATAGAAAGTTCTTTGTATTTCACTAATGCATTTTTAATAAACATTTTATTATATATTAAACTAGTGCTATATCTGAATGGACCATTTCAAAACTATCTTCCTAATAACTTTTATCACCCTTAGATTATTTTAATTATTTGCCTTCCATTTTATTACTCCGGTGCAATATGACCAAGATGTTGCGGCGCCATGAAAGAAACTCTATATCAATCAATCAATCAATCCTCTATCCCAAGCCATTCATAACACCACGCAGTCGTATTATGAATGTATGTAAATTCCATAAATAGATAACGTACAGACTAACAGTGAGACAAAACGTCATGCGCAGGTCATCGCTAGATCTGTAAACAATGGGGATTTCCCCGGGCCAAGTCACAGGGCTCAATTTTAAGTTAGAGTTGATGGACTATAGTAATGCCGCTCCTGCCCGCTCCCAGTTCCCACCCAGCGCCCCTGCCTCTACACAAGCAGCTGTAATTTCCAACACATCATCTTCATCTCTTGGCGTTAGACTCGTGTTGAGGCTGAGGCAGGCAGGAGGCAGTGGACTGGAGGATATTTAAGTATGGTGACCGGACATCCCCCTGTCTGCGGCCCTGCGGCACCCACCTGAAGCTTTCCCGGTGGAGTTCGCGGCCCACGCAGCCCGTCCCAGCGGCCACGTCCAGCACCCTGGCCTTAGCTCGCCGCCCGGGGTACCCAACGCAGCGCCTCCTCCAGCGTGATGGCGGGGCCACGGTACCCGCCTTTCCAGATCATCTAAGGGGACGGGGAAGCGGGTTATTACAGGTGGGTACCCCAGGGGCCGCATCACTTCACTCCCGGACCTCAAGGAGTAGTCGCCGGTTTAACGCAAAATCATTCCAGCGATACCCCATGATTCTGCGTAGGCACTTGGTACCGAAGGCATCTCTCTCTCTCTCTCTCTCTCTCTCTCTCTCTCTCTCTCTCTCTCTCTCTCTCTCTCTCTCACCATCTCCTCGTAGTTATCGGACCAATCGTTGTAGCCGACCACCATCTCCTCCGGCGTGACCCCCGGCCTGTGGACTTTCGCGATCACGCTCATTGGCACGTCGCCCCGACTGCCGCCCTCAGACATTATCCTGCAGCAGGGAAGAGACGGGAGAATCACAGGCAGGGCATGAATACAGTACAGTACAATTCCTTTATACATCCTTTATATATTTACGAAGGTAGGTACAGTTTTCTAGCCCCGCGCCGCACTCCTCGCTGATTTGCTGGCTCTCAAGCTCCGCCCACCTCCATGGCAAGTGTGGCCCTCTCTCTCTCTCTCTCTGGAATGGAATAGACTAAGCAATCACATAGTTAGTGCAGCGACGGTAGCTTGGTTTGAGTAGACTGGATAGCTACATGGACGAGGATGACAGGTGACAGTGAGGTGTGGGTGCAGTAAGGCTCTCCGGCTTATTGCACGGCCAGCTGAAGTTGCTCTCTCTCTCTCTCTCTCTCTCTCTCTCTGTGTGTGTGTGTGTGTGTGTGTGAGAGAGAGAGAGAGAGAGAGAGAGAGAGAGAGAGAGAGAGAGAGAGAGAGAGAGAGAGAGAGAGAGACTCTAGATCAGTGTGTTATGAATGAAAAACACACACACACACACACACACACACACACACACACACACACACACACACACACACTCCCAGGCTTCACGATCTGACAGGGCGGCAGTAAGAGCTTGCTCAGGCCTGATTCTTTCCATTGACTAGGAGTGGTTACGGCCCCCCCCTTTGAGTAAGGGGGATGGGGGGTGTGGTGGGTGAGGTCCTGGCAGTTCCCATAGATCGACGATAATGAGCATTTGCTTCTGTCGGGAGGGTACCTGCTGGCGATTACGAGTCCAACACGTGATCAGGCCGTGGTGGTGGTGAATTACACACACACACACACACACACACACACACACACACACACACACACACACACACACACACACACACACTAAACACGGGGCAATTGCTGGCGCGCAAAACACCCGCGACGATCTAGCGGCTAGACCGGCTGGGTGCTCTCGGGAGAAAGTACCTTCACACGTGGGAGGAGCCGCCGGGATCATCAAGACGTAAACTGCTAGTAACTGCAAGTGCATGAATTCACCTCAGACACCCCAAAAGGCTACTACCATATCTTAAAACCACAATGAGTTTGGTCCATCAGCCTAATATTGTAGAAATACTTTAAGTAAACGAGTTTTACCATAAGTAGTATTGATTGATTGATTGATTGTTTATTGTTGCATTTAACAACAAAGGAGAAGGGAGGAACATGCCATCCCAACCCCCAGGCATTACATAGTGTGATTATATAATACACGAAAATAATCGTTCCTTATACCTCCTTCGATATCTCGCAAAGAGATAAACATTTCCCGCAGTGTTGCTGCCACTCTCTCAAAAGTTGTTTTGCGCAGACTCTGCTTCTTGTAGAGCTTATCTTGTGGGTCCCACAAGTGTCGATGCTGTCTCACTTTCTCTAGCAATGCCACCTCGGCCTCCCGGCTCCAAATCTTGTTATCTGCATCTGTCATTTCTTGTTTTATTGGCGCCGACATGTTGTTTACCTGGTCGCCAGTCGGCAATATAAGACGGACACGCTCAGCTGCAGAGAACTTGCCGCGAGAAGAGCTCCCAGACCCAGACCAAAAATGCTGCCGCGCCTGTATTGCCAGCCGCGAATTGCCAAGTGTAAAGCCGCCTTTAGAGGTGAGGTTCGTGATTTAAATGAGAAGAGATCGCAAGAAGAGAAGAGGGAGGTTTTTTGGAGAGTAATGGATATGAAAGTGAGAAAATAGTTCATAGGGTCGAGAGGAAGAAGGGAATAAAACTAACAGAAAAGGAGAAAGGGTGGAAAGTGACATATACGAATATTAATGGAACAGTTTCATCGTAGATAGAATTAACGACTATTTGAGAGACAAAGAACCTGATATTGTGGGGCTGACGGAAACTAAGTTGTGACTCAATTGAGGTGGTGGGGATTGGAGAAGGTGCAAACAACATATGGAGGAGAGACAGAAAGATAAAACAGGGAGGAGGTGTGATGTTAATGGTTAAAAAAGGCATTAGGGTGGAGGAGGTAATTGAGGGTGAAGGCTTGACAGAGGTGTTGAAAGTGAAAATTGTGGGTGCTGAAGGAAGAAGGAGGCATTATGTAGTAGGGTATGTGCCCCCATGAACAAGCGTATGGGATTGCGGGAATATAAACAAATGATACAAGAGACGGTGAGTTGCAAGGATGAAATGTTGAGGGCGTGTGAGAGAATACTTATAATGGGTGATTTCAACTGCATGGCGGTGGAATGGGAGGATTGGGAGACGCAGGGAGCAGACGAGTCGTGGGGAGGAAGACTCCTGCAACTGGCAGTGGAACATGTGCTGACTCAGTGGATCAAGGAACATGCCAGATTCGGGAAAGAAGGCGAGGCATCAAGACTAGGTATATATTTAGTAAGGCTCCGGAAATAATAGAAAATCTTAACGTAGATTGTCCAAAAGCAAAGAGTGACCATGAGATTGTGGAATTTGAAGTATTGCTGGTGATTAGTTTAGTATTTGATAATTCTTCTGTCCATGTTTTCGATGATAACGGTTTGTATTAACATATTTACAAACGATTCATTCAAAATGGCCGCGGAGGGGTAAGATGAACCTTTAAGTTTGGGGACAGATGAACCATCAGTTCATCTTACCCATCGTGTGAATTATTATTTTTTAATCCTCATTGTAATCTATTTGATATCAGATGCCGCGAAAGTACATCAGAAAAACGGGCCGGGCCCCTGTACCCCTCGATGTGATGAAAAGGGCCTCCGCTGCATTCGATATTGGAAAAAAGAAGAAAGAAAGAAAAGCAAAGGGCCACAAAAATACTGACTGATACGCCAGTCCGGGATGAAGTAGCAGCAGAGAGAGAAGAAAAATAGGCCGCCAAGGCGAATAAAGAAATTGTGAAGAATTTGTTTGGTAAGAGACAGAAGTCAGCATCTATAATGCCACTTCGGATGATGATAGTGAGGACGATGCATGCGAGACCATGGATTCACTTACACAAGACTCTGATGACGATATATCGGATGACGAGTTAATGGAAGGCGGTTTCGTGGTAGTGAACATTCATAGCATGAAGGAAACCACACAAAGATATGTCGCAAGAGTCGACGTAATCGACGGTGATGAAATCGAGGGAGTTTTCATGAAGAGAATCCCGGGACACAGGCCCACTGAAAGCAAACAGGCCTTCATAATCGACCACAATGATGAAGCATCATTCGATAAAAAAGATATTTCGGTGACACTACCAGCTCCGAAAAACTTGTCTGGTAGTCTGCGAAAGTCGAACCAGTTTGTGTTCCCATGTGACTTGGGAAGATTCAATCTCTCGTAGGCCTGTTGATGGACATAAGTGCATTTTGCTAAATTTTCAAAAGGATTTTTTATCCTTTTAAAAGAATGTATATGTACTATTGATACATAAAAAATGTGTACTATCCTCTTTTTTAAAGGCTTTAAAAAGGTGAAAGCCTTATCAGGAGAATATCAATTTTGTTTATGGTTAAAGGTAAATGACAGCTGCTCAAATGAACACTGACAGAGACAGGGTCACGTTACCAGGGAAGACCCCAGGTCGAAAAATCTAAAAAGTGGTTCATCTTACCCCACTTCCCCCTACCTAGGAGCCTGAGCCAAAAATATATTCACTCCTCACACACACACACACACACACACACACACACACACACACACACACACGTACAGTGTAATTCAAGCAAACATATCTAAATTGAAAATGCTCGTATCTCGCTTATTTCCAAAGTCAAGTTTTTTATTAACAATCGGCAGCGGACGGGAAAGAAATTGATAACCCGACGGGCCTGACGTGTGGGGTGGGCAGTGGAGAGAGAGAGAGAGAGAGAGAGAGAGAGAGAGAGAGAGAGAGAGAGAGAGAGAGAGAGAGAGAGAGCAAACCATCCGTCTACTGACCTGTATGTCCTCACTAAACTGAGGGAAATCACGAACGGTAGGTATAATAATTTATGAAGAGTAACGAGCCTCCATTATGGGAGGTAAGGGTTGCATATGACTTGCGCTACACTGTCGTGTCATCCTGACAAGATGTTGCATCACTTCCACTGTACCCCTCCACTAGTGGTGGCAGCGCTCCACACGTAGGCACGAAGCAAGCACTTAACGAGCATGAGTAAATCTTGTGTTTACACTTGTAATATTTGCTTTGTTTTGTGTATGCAGCTCAGCGTTTTAAGGAAGTAATTGTTTTGAATCTTCGTAATCTTCATTTTCAAGAAAATAAAAATGTACAAGAAATGCATTGTAATTCTCAGACAACGACGTTGTTTGTTAACGCGCATCGGATCCGGGGACGAGTTGGTTTCATTGCTTGTTTCTCCAACAGAAGTTCAGTCATCTATAGGCGATGGAAAGTTTTCAGATTCCGCCATAATCAACTTTACTTTTTAACTCTTAGTGGGTGATATTTTCTCAAATAGTCTCCAAAGCAAATACCCTTCACTCATCGTTAATCAAGTCATACTGAGTATACTATTCTGAGGAGACCTCGGGTAACCTTGTCCCAGGGAATCTACCCCAACGGCCGGTGGCAACACAGCAGGGTGGCGCACGACTGCCTGAGGTGACGGAGCCCACATACGAGGAGTCCGGCGGTAGTGGCGCGTGCCCTGTCGTAAGTGTAACCATTACGTACCCTTTGAGGCTCCTAAATACTCTTCCGAACGCATGTGACCAGTTGCTGTGTCGCGTGTAACCTAGATTGACGCAGCGACGGAGGGGCAGCCTGAGGGACCGAACACCGATTCCTGGTAAGTATTTCCGTGGGTTGCCTCGTAGCAGCACAAGAGGTTTGTACTGATGTTTCAGGAATAAGAAAGTGAAAGGATTGTATCACCTACAACAGTACTTCCTTCCGTGTATAGTCATGTGAGCTCGTAAATTCCACCGTCGGTTACAACAGAAACGGCAAATCGTGTATACTGCCCCTTTTCACCCCCCACCCCCTTTTCGTTGCTTTTTTACGTTGCTCAACTGGCAATTAGCACTACCCCAACTACTATCCCCTCCCTGTCTTTGGCTTTACAGTGCCTAAAGTCAGGGAACTCCATGACCAATAACCCAGGAAAACTACTGTTGTACAATCGTGGGACACAAGTGTTGACACACTGTCCACTGAGTTTCGTTCACCGGCCCCGACTTTAAAATATATACACCGCATGGAAAGAGGCTAATGTTCAGATATGTCACTACATATACACTCTCCATAATTTATTATATATGAATTTGTCAGTTGTGCACACTGATAACAAGTTTGTAATTTCGTTCAAATTTAGTCAAGGACAGCTAAAGTTGTTTACAACGCTATTATGCATTTGAATAAATGTTGTATTCATTCATGCAACGTCCTTCCTAAGAAAATACGAAGAAAACATTGATAACTTGCACAAATATTCTGATATGATCTAAAAATATATAATGATGAAACCATTTAACTCTCGCTTGACAATGTTATGTAATGACGTCATCGACCATGCCAGCCGGCGCATTTAGGAAACCGGTAGGCTATTGTGAATTGAATTGAATTACAAAGCTATTATTTTGCATTTAAGAATACTAAGCGATTCGTTTGCATTTATGAAACTAAGCCATTACTTTGCATTTACGAATACTAAGTTATTATTATGCATTTAAGAAAACTGCTATTATTTTGCAGTAACTTTTTTTGGTCAATTTACGGTTTCACCCAACCAACGATTTTCTCACGTGGTTCATGTTTTTCTGCTGATAGATTTTTTTATTTATTTATTTATATATTTTTTTTTTTACGTCGTTGCCTGTTGCGCTGGTAGGCATCTTCCTGGTGGGGCCTGATGGTCGGCCCAAGGCTTCTTCCAGGTGGGGCCTGATGGTCGGTCCAGCCCGTTCTGGCGCAGGCGAGTGTTTATAGTGGCGCCATCTTGCATTGGCTCATGCTGCCCCCCGGAACTCGTTCTTGATTCGCTTGGACGGCTTCCTCTAGAGTCCGGGTTGATGGGTGGTCTTCAGGACAGCATGTGGGTAGTTTTAAGCCACTCGGCGGTGACTGAAAAATCCGAGTGGTAGCGTGGGGATTCGAACCCGCGTTGTCCATCACGCGGTGAATGTGGGCCCAGTACGCTACCAGTTCGGCCACCGCCTACCCGTGTAGATGTAGAGAATTCCGTGATTTTGTTCCTCATTTCCGTCGCAAATGTCTACTTTTCGAGTTATGCCTCTTTTCAAGTTATGCCTATCCCCTTCCCTAAACGATCTTGGGGGACCTGTGGGAACACAGGGTTTCTGAGTGGGTTTGCATGAAATCGACTAATATGCATTTCAAATGAGGTCGAGAAATCAACAGAATCGCATTAGAACACCAGTGAAAAGGCATAGCCTACATTTGTTTTGGTTGGAGCGGGGAAGCGGCCATTGTGATGTAAGCAGTGTTGCCAACGATCCGCTATGGGTGAACATCCCATCCTGATCTGCGCATGCGCGGACTTTGTTTACATACACAGGGCGGATTATTTTCGGCACGGTACCATATCTTTTCTCGCTTACTTATTGTGATCTGTCCCACCCGAGTTTATATTTGTTTTTTATGAAAGTAAATGATGACGTATGTTTTGAATTTGGAAAATGCGTGAAATATGAAAGTTGATTCCTGCACCTCTTGTATGTCAGCAAATGTGATAAATGAGATAACCTGCACCCCTTGTATGTCGGTAAATGTGATAAATAAGATAACCTGCACCACTTGTAGGGGGAGGTGGGGCAAAATGGCATAGGTGGGTAATATGGACCACCCCGTTTTCTGTGTTTTTAGCTTCTGCCAGCTATTGATAATGATATGGACTTACTCCTCGGCTCATTAGTCAGCTGTAACATCGGGGCAAGTATGGACGCCGTCGTTTGTTTGTATGTGAAAAATCCCAGAATATTTTATCACCAGACGATCTATTGGTAAGGGTCTGATAAAATAGTGTTTGTAGGAATACTGTGACTCATAATTTCATGTGTTATTGCATGATTTTTTGGTGTTACTCTGTGAATGAGTCTGACTACTGAAACATTTTTCTGCACCGCCATTGTTCCGCTGAGATTGTTGTTAACATTTTCATTGCCCTTGGGGCAAAACGGCCCACTTAACAATAATAATTATTTTTTTGCTGCTAACTAACTCACAACTTCACTGAACAAAGATAAGGACAAAGTGTTCTCTGTTTCTTTTATATGAATATTAATTTTATGTTCAGGAAGGTAATGTCACTTTTCGTTTGTGAGTTCATGTTGTTCATGCTATTGAGCAAAAGAACAATTATTTTTGTAATGCATTAAGAACTTTTATGTTCAGAAAGGTAATTTCACTTGTGAGTAGTTTCATGAGAGTTCATTGGTGTTCATGCTATTGAGCCACAGATCATTTATTTTTGTAATGGAATAAGAACTTTATGTTGAGGAAGGTAATATCACTTTTCATTTGTGAGTAGTTTATAGGAACTAATTGTTCTTCATGCTACTGAGCCTAAGAGCAATTATTTTCTAATGGAATAAGAACTAGATTATTTTAGTTTTGTTAAGTAATCTTTCTAATGTGATTATCTGTCAAAACGTATGTTTGGCATGTTACCAAGCATTTCCATATGAGGGACATTTTGCCCCATACGTGAGGTCCGTTTTGCCCCGACCGTTGTACAAAATGGTCCACTTGTGGCTATTTTATTTTTTTAAATTCATGAGTAAAGGATCCAAAGTAGTTCTTCCAAAGAGAGTTTATTTTGTTTAATGATGAATAAAGATTGCAAAAACACCAAGTATCTTTGAATATTATTATTTGAATACTACAAAATTGATGCAAAATCTGGAGTTAAAACTTAAGGGTGCCGTTTTGCCCCACTTTCCTGTATTTTATTTTTTTTTTTTTTACAGCTAAGGAGACAGCTCAAGGGCGCAAAGAAAAAAAAAAGAAAAAAAGGCCCGCTACTCACTGCTCCCGAACAGAGGTTAAAGGAGTGTCCAAAATCAGAGGTTAATTTCGGGATCTTGAAAGAGTTCAAGTCGTAGGCAGGAGGAAATACAGATGAAGGAAGATTGTTCCAGAGTTTACCAGCGTGAGGGATGAAAGAGTGAAGATGCTGGTTAACTCTTGCATAAGGGGTTTGGACAGTATTAGGGATGAGCATGAGTAGAAAGTCGAGTGCAGCGGGGCCACGGGAGGGGGGGAGGCATGCAGTTAGCAAGTTCAGAAGAGCAGTCAGCGTGGAAATATCGATAGAAGATAGAAAGAGAGGCAACATTGCGGCGGAATTTAAGAGGTAGAAGACTATCAGTATGAGGAGGAGAGCTGATGAGACGAAGAGCCTTAGCCTCCACTCTGTCCAGAAGAGCTGTGTGAGTGGAGCCCCTGCACCTGCATCCCTTGTGATAACCTATACCCCTTGTATGTCGGTAAATGTGATAACTGTGATAACCTATATCCCTTGTATGTCGGTAAATGTGATAAGTGATATAACCTGCACCGCTTGTACGTCGGTAAATGTGATTGATGAGATAACCTGCACCCCCTGTACGTCGGTAAATGTGATAAATGTGATAACCTATACCCCTTGTAAGTCGGTAAATGTGATAAATGTAATAACCTATACCCCTTGTAAGTCGGTAAATGTGATAAATGTAATAACCTATATCCCTTGTATGTCGGTAAATGTGATAACTGTGATAACCCTTGAATGTCATCCTGGAATTGGGCCATTCTCTCATAAAAACTAGCATGCTGTATTGCCGCCATCTTGCCTGGACAAACTAGAATATCAACACTGTGATAGTAAACATTGGGTTCTGCGCATGCGCAGATCAGGATCGGATGGACTAAAATACATTGATGAGATTTGTCTCCACGCCGGGCTGCCCACAACATTTTCTTCCGTCACTCCAGAAACACAGACTGTGAACCGCGAACTTGTTTTCCACTGGAATGCCTCAGATTTGCTACACTTTTGTGTGCTGTCTGTAGCGCCGGTAGGGTTTTTTGAGGGGCGTTATAGACGGCTCCAGCCTGTTAGTAGGCTTCTTCCCGGTGGGGCCTGATGGTCGGCCCAAGGCTTCTTCCCGGTGGGGCATGATGGTCGGCCAAGTCCGTTCTGGCGTAGGCGAGTGTTTATAGTGGCGCCATCTTCCATTGGCTCATGCTGCCCTCCCGGAGCTCATCTTTAATCCTAGAATCTACAGTCCGGGTTGATAAGTGGTCTTCTGGACAGCATGTGGGTAGTTTTAAACCACTCGGCGGCGGCTGAAAAATCCCAGCTTGGTGACACCGGGCGGGGATTGAACTCGCGTCGTCCCGAACGCGACGCCGTCATGCTATCCATTCAGCCACCGAGTCCCACTGCCACTGTCTCCCCAATACAGTAAAGAGCTGTATTATTAAGTCATCACCCATAAGTTGTGTTGCGTTGTATTCCATTTTTACTTATTCCCATGTGCAGCCTTACCCGTGGTTATCAGAGGAAAGGGGTAGTCGTTTTTTTTTTTTTTCTAATGTTTCGTGATAAATAAAAAAAGGGGTGTGTGGCTTTAGGTTTGCTGTTGAACGATACGTGATCATTCATTAATTCCGTTCAGCGGGTTGTGTTCAAGTCCATATTTACGGCCGCGAGGATAAATATGAGCGGCCAGCCAGAGTTACGCCGCCATTTATTCCCGTTTATCGAGCACGCTTCATTAGTATTGGGGTTAGTCTAAGTCTATATATACCAAGTCAAGTCACCCTGCTTGAAAACTGCGACCGGTACGCGCAGGAGGCGGTTTTGGGGCGGAGCAGGGGAATGACGTCACTTGGAGCTAAAAAAAAAAAAATACACGCCAGTTCAGGGGTGACTAAAGTTGGGGCCGTATGTGCACTCTGGATGTGCATTCTTGCCTTCTTTCACAGCGCGTTCAGGCAACCCACTGACGAAAAAATATGTATTTTTATTGTGTTATTGCGTGACGGTAATTTCAATGACTACACACGGCGGTGTGGGATGTGAGGGAGGGCATGTTGAAGTGATGGATTTAAATTAGTCCGCCTTTCCTCGTTTTCTCTAAATCCCTGTTTCTACATTCTCTAGTTTGTCTCCAAGCAGTGTCGCGCATAAACCACGCCTTGGCTGTGTCTCCTCCCACAAACCTGCGTATGACTTGACTTCGTGTATATAGACTTAGGGGTTAGTGATGCCCAAATTGGCACACGTAATCCGCGGGGAGAGAGTGAACGATATACATTATGCCAGCAGTCTTTCCTTCCGTCTGTTGTAGTTTTACTTTATGTTCGTCTATGGGGAAGTTTGTCTTGTAGTTTTACTTTATGTTCGTCTATGGGGAAGTTTGTCTTGACTTATCCACCAGATGCTTGCAGGATTCCTTGGCCCACACGTGTGCTCGCAAGACCACATTATTGAATCAAAGACAAGGAGAAGCAGTTGGTTCGAGTTGTCTTTCGACATTAGATATGAAAAAAAATAGTTTCATCAGACATGGGTTATTAGTAATGATATAGTAATATTAATGACTTATAAGCACAAGGTTTATATTTTCTTGTGATCTTATCGGAATGCAACTTTTCTACTGTATTAGATGTACTAGATTAGGACACATCATGTTGCAAAACAAGGAAGGACTTAAACAGTTAAACTTGCATTGTTTAGAAAGGCGAAGGGTGTGTGGTGGCTTGATAGAGGTTTTTAAATGAATAAAAGGCCTTAATAAGGGATATATTAATAAGGTTTTGATGGTAAGAGAACCGGGTAGGACACGTAGTAATGGGTTAAAACTGGATGAATTCTGATTCAACAGGGACGTAGGCAAAAATTGGTTTACTAACAGAGTGGTAGATGAGTGGAACAGGCTGAGCAGTCATGTGGTGAGTGCCAATACAATTGTCATATTCATAAATAGATTAGATAAATTCAAAGACAGTGATATTAGGTGGGGTTAGATTCACAGGTTCACATGGGCTGCCTTGTACCGGCCTACCGGCCTCTTGAAGACTGCTACAGTCTTATGTTCTTGTTTATGTTCTTATGTGTTATAGACGAGATATTTTTTAATTGTCTTGTTTAACATTTATTTAATCGTTGTTTACTTTTAACAATAATTAGTTAAATTCAATTATAGTGTTTTGTAATCACAATACGATTGTAAAAGATACATATCCTTTAAAAAAAATTACAGGCGATTACTGGAATCATATACGAAGTTAACAGAAATAGGTATTGATGACCGAGTATAGTAATAAATTACAAGTACAGTAATCAGCATCTTGGTGATAATAAGAAAATCAAAAGTTTTAGGAATAGTAATAGAAGCACCGTAATATGTCGCCGTGTTTGAGTTAAACATTTCTTCCATTTTCTTTTGAGGAGATTGAGGATTGAAAGAGTCTCACTATAGACAAATTTGACGAAAAGGTTTGTTACGTTAGATGTAAATTCAAATGGTCTCGTTTTTGACGTTTAAATGAAAAATTAAGTGATGTACATTACAGCACTGCAGCCACTGACACGAGAGCTACTCAACAGGCGCCGTGTCCGTCTGTCTGTCCGTCTGTCTTCTGCCCTGGAATACCATGATAGGAAATAAACCCCGACACTCAGGGCCGCTTTCACAGTCACTGTTTGTTTTGATCGTTACCAATTTTTTTTTTTTTTTTTTTTTTTTTACAGCAAAGGAGACAGCTCAAGGGCACAAAAAAGTAAACATTAATAAAAAAAAAGCCCGCTACTCGCTGCTCCTAAAAAGAATCCAAAGAGGTGGCCGAAAGATAAGTCAGTTTCGGGAGGAGAGGTGTCCTGATACCCTCCTCTTGAAAGAGTTCAAGTCGTAGGCAGGAGGAAATACAGATGAAGGAAGATTGTTCCAGAGTTTACCAGCGTGAGGGATGAAAGAGTGAAGATGCTGGTTAACTCTTGCATAAGGGGTTTGGACAGTATAGGGATGAGCATGAGTAGAAAGTCGAGTGCAGCGGGGCCGCGGGAGGGGGGGAGGCATGCAGTTAGCAAGTTCAGAAGAGCAGTCAGCGTGGAAATATCGATAGAAGATAGAAAGAGAGGCAACATTGCGGCGGAATTTAAGAGGTAGAAGACTATCAGTATGAGGAGGAGAGCTGATGAGACGAAGAGCCTTTGCCTCCACTCTGTCCAGAAGAGCTGTGTGAGTGGAGCCCCCCCACACATGAGATGCATACTCCATACGAGGGCGGACAAGGCCCCTGTATATGGACAGCAACTGTGCAGGGGAGAAGAACTGGCGGAGACGGTACAGAACGCCCAGCCTCGAGGAAGCTGATTTAGTAAGAGATGAGATATGAAGTTTCCAGTTGAGATTTTGAGTTAAGGATAGACCGAGGATGTTTAGTGTTGAGGAAGGTGATAGCTGGGTGTTGTCAAAGAATAGGGGATAGTTGTTTGGAAGATTGTGTCGAGTGGATAGGTGGAGAAACTGTGTTTTTGAGGCGTTGAAGGACACCAGGTTCTTCTTGCCCCAATCGGAAATAATAGTAAGGTTTGAGGCTAAGCGTTCTGCAGCCTCCAGCCTTGAGTCGTTAAGTTCCTGAAGGGTGCGATCGACGCTATAATTTTCCACGTGAAACTGGCCTATGGGGTAGTGGCGGCTGCAGAGGAAGGGAGAGCTGTTGATAATGTGTGGTAATGTGCGGTGCTAGGCTAACCCCGCAGCCGCCACTACGCCATCGGACAGTTTTACGTGGGAATACTATAGCGGCGATAACAGCCATTGGTAACGATCAAAACAAAACAAAATGACTGTGAAAGCGGCCCCCAGTGACGCCGATACTGTCGAGATGGAAGACGGAGAAGAAAAATTGTGCACTTATGTTCTTTATGAGAGCTACGTGAACTTAGAGAGAGAGAGAGAGAGAGAGAGAGAGAGAGAGAGAGAGAGAGAGAGAGGAGAGAACGTTTGATGGGTACTGTGACGGCATTGCTTGTGTTGTGCCCTCGTGGTTGGTGGCCCCGCACGTGTAGTTCCCGCGTGTTCCCGCCTCAGGTGCTGCAGAACGAGGCTCTGTCTGCTCACGATCACGCCTAGGTCTGGTTGTGCGCCACCACCGCGCCCTGCGCACCAAAGGGAAGGGAGGCCGCGGGTGAGTGCGGGGCAGCGTCCAAGGGGGAAGAGACACGTTACCATGAGGAGTGCTTGTTAGTAACCTTAACCTGCTTGTGAAATTAGGTCAAGGCTGCGTCGAACAGAAGAGGAAAAGGAGGACTAGAATGAGAGAGAAAGTTGGGGTATAGTAATATTGTGAGATGAGGTGAGGGTTGTTAGGAAGAAGAAATTGAATAGGAGGAATGACGAAGGTGAGGAAAGACTGCAAGTAGGTTAATGACAGATGGTTTTGCTCCAAGAGTGCATTGAAGGGAGAGGCAGATAGATCAATCAATCAATCAATGGGGGCATACGCCGGGGGGCGCGTTGCCTCGCCCACCTACGACGCCAAGCCCTGGGGTTCACTCCGGGGGAGTCTCCATGCAGGCCCCCTTCCCAACCCGAATACCTTCCGGCAGGATCTAATGACTTGCTCAAGCCACAACTCCGTGGGCGTCCCCTTGGCCTCCTCCACTTAGGGAGAGACAACCCGATAAGCAGGATCAGCCTCCGGATAACGTGTCACGTGCCCGAATAGCCGGAGTTGGCGTTGACGGACTATGCAGGTAATATATGTCGAATCAGTCTCACGGGGTAGTCGCCAGTTTGACACAAAATCATTCCAGCGATAACCCATGTAGTGTAGCAGATAAGCTCACATATGGGAGGTATTGTGCACTTCATGACTAAAGCATGAAATTTTCAGGAGTGTTTCTGTATACCATAAAGTTCATTCTCAGTTGTGGAGGCATTTTTGATCTGGCCTCTGAGGCCAATGAAAGGTCGTTACACTTGTGCGATGTTAAAGCTCCATTTTTGCACTTTTCGATTGAATGATTACCACACACACCATTTTTAAACATAAGTCTTAATTTATTGTTGCATATAGTTATGCAGACTTACAATTCAGCAGGAGATCACTGCATAACAAAACAAAACCAAAAACAACCAAAAATAAAAAAAGGACAAAAAAAGTTCGATAAAGGACTCCAAACAGTGCTTATTGAATATGCAGACAATAGTCTGAAGAACATACATAGGCCTAGTCTCAGTAAAGTACAATATCCATGACTTGTGGTAATCTGTAACAGAACCAAAAAGAACCAAGAGACAAAAAAAAAAAAAAAAAAAAGACAATGTAAAATGATAGATTAATGACTTCAGGCAGTGTATATTAATGCTACGCTTAATGCGGAGACAATAGTCTGAATAACACAGAAGATATGTTTTCTAGATCCTAGCAGTCTCCTGAACAGGTACACAGGGCAGTACACTTGAGGGCCGCTTTACTGCACTTGCAGCGCCCGCCACACCCTTTCTTGCAGCCACAGTGTATTAGTTCATAGCAGGATTTTGATGCTTCTGGAAGGGTGGTCCAGAGTGGCTGCCATCCTGCTGCTTCCTTGACCCAACCCCAATCAGAGGGACTTGGAAGTTCAGGGTCAGGAACTAATGCATTGTTCCAGATGTTGGCCTGGTAGGCGGCACGCTTAATATGTTGCATCAAAGCAGCCTTTGTGGGTGGAATGTTCTCCAGGGTCCTGGACTTCTGAGTGAAGAGCTGTTTCCTGGCTTCATTCACCTCCATGGTATCGCTGGTCCGATCATACATCAGAACCACAAAGCGCTCGACTCGTGATAGGGACAGTTCACTGACATCACCTGACATTTGCTGGATTTCGTGAAAGGCCTCTGTCACTTCAGGCAGAGTCTTCCAAGTGTCCCAGGAAGTTTTCTTGCCTCTCCCGGCAAATGAGGACACTGTGTCACCCTGTGAATGCATGGAAAAATGGGAGAGTGGCACAGGTTCTTGGATCTAGATTTGAAGCCAATTTGTGAACAGCAATGTACCGGAAACTGGCACCAGTACCAAGAGCTATCCACATCTCATCTGGGTTGATCTTCATGAATCCAGCCACTGCAATTACCAAAACATCAGTGTCGACTGTGCGTATCATCACTTTCTTGGCTCCCTTCTGAACGGCATCTGACACATGCAGAAGCAGTCGCGTGTCTGCTTCCTCGTGAGAGCATGGGGTGAGGTTGGACAAATCACACTGGGCAGGAGAGCACATTGCGTCCACAGGTTGCATAGATCTCCTTCCCATCCTTGGTGACAAAATTGCTACTTGTTGAGAGAGGAAACTGAACAGCTCAGTTTTGTTCTCATCAGCACGTAGAAATCTTTCCAGTTCTTTGGTATGGTAGTGTTCGGGGACACTCGTCTTCTGACACCCCTGCCTCTTCTGACAAAGGAAACGGTTAGTGAGGACATGGGAAGGGTCTTTGAAGGGCTTCAGCACCCTCCTCGCTTCCATATATCCTCACCGAGTAGGTCACGCCCGTTCGGTAGGTGTCTTCCTACCTACTCCTACTATAGGATCGCAAAACAGTTCATAGTAATCCCAGCAACTTTACGAGAGGCTTTTCAAACAGCCGAACGTAGGCGCCGTTTAGGATGGGAAAGAGCCTACATAGAGACTTCAGATTTGCCTGGAGTAAACCTTGAGGCGGTCTCCCTAGGGTGGGCTAGACGACGCGCCCCCTAGCGTATGCCCCAATGATTAACTGATTTCCTCCTCTCCGGCACTCCAGGAGGCTTCGTGATCATCGTGATGCGCCATGAGTTCCTACAGACCGTGCCTTCCTACAAGGACAAGCTGGAGCCTTACATGGACCAGCTGGAGGCGGACGGGAAGTGGAAGAAGGTAGGGAGAATCGTTGCCAGATTATCGTACTCAGAGCATAGTATTTACCGTTTTTTGACACCTAACTATTGCCAAGAAACATCAGGAATTCACTATTTTAATGATAGATATAAATGAATCTAGTTATTGAGCCCCAGGAGACAGTTTTGGGGTCGGAAGTTGGTAAATATAAAAGGCTGAGTACAACTATCTGGCAACATTGGTACAAGAAAACATTTACTCTAATCAAAGTTTCTGTCTGGCGGGGCTGTTCACTGTATGGGCGCCTGTCACGACACACTGGTATAAGGAGATGGTCAGCAGCTGGCCAGGGGGAGAAGGTCACGTATTTGAAATGATGGTCATAATTCCTTCAGGTGGAGCGGCGCATCGTCCCAAACTATTTCTGTGACAAGGAGGGTCTCGTCTTCGTCTTCCGCATCACTAAGCCTGAGTGAGGAGGAAGAGGAGGAAGGAAAGGAGAGATGAAGAGGAGGAGTTATGGTGCTGTGCCAAGGCCGTCTCTGTGTAACAGCCTTGGCTTTCGTCGCGGCACCCGAGACTGAGGTGTGAATTATCGTGGTATCATGGCGTCTACGATGTTATATGATAGTCTACGCATAGGGCACATTTGTCAGTATTAATCATATTATTGAAATTGTCGTAAAAATCTGTTTTAGTTTATAAGACTGAGGCTGCAGAATCCTTAACCTCAGACCTTGCTATCATCTCCGATTGGGATAAAAGGAAACTTTGGGTTTTTGTGTCCTTCAATGCCTCAAAAACCCAATTTATCCACCTTTCAACTCGACACAATCTTCCAAAAACCTATCACCTATTCTTCAACTACACTCAGATGTCACCTTATAATTCTTCAGAACTAAATATCCTCGGTCTATCCTTAACTCAAAATATTAACTGGAAACTTCTCATCTCTTCTCTCACTAAATCAGCTTCCTCGAGGTTGGGCGTTCTGTATCGTCTCCTCCAGTTCTTCTGCCCCGCACCGCTGCTATCCATATACAAGGGCCTTGTCCGCCCTTGTATGGAGTATGCATCGCACGTGTGGGGGGCTCCACCCACACAGCTCTTCTCTATCTTTCGGCCACTCCTCTGTTGTAAAAAAAAAATAAGGTCGCTGATTATGTAGCTGTATGTGTGTGTGCATGTGTAATGGCAAGTTGCCAGAACACGATAACGAAGACCTCATACTCGTCTGCTGCGACTATAGTATACGTTTAGGAATGCTTGGTCTGGGTCTTGGGGTCTTGATGATGTACAGACATGTGTATATATATAATAAACGGGTGCCTACTTCCCCTCAGAATCATGTTAATCTTTGTTTGTTTCTCAAGTTAATTTAAGTGATTACTCATCCTAATTTTAAATGCGTCTGCTGTTCCTAATGTATAATGCGTCTGCTGTTCCTAATTTATAATGCGTCTGCTGTTCCTAATTTTAAAAGCGTCTGCTGTTCCTAATTTTAAAAGCGTCTGCTGTAGCCCTACGGGGGGCAATGCAGAGGCAGTTAGCTTATTTAATCTGAAAGTCAAGTGAAATGATCAGCAATTTAAGTTAAGTAACAGTAGTGAAGTATATGTGGCAGTGAGCATGTGGAAGGATGAGATGGAACGAGAGAACAAAGATTAACGAAAATAATAAAAAAAAACTCACTCCCATCCCTCCCTTCTCCATACTTCCTTCCTCGAACAGAGTCGTCCACCACTGGAACAGCCTCCCCGCAGAAGTAGTCAGTGCGGAAACGATCAACTCCAATTCCACTGACAGTCACTTTACTGCGTCGGGAGTGAACTGAACGTATCCAAGGTCACTTAATGTTCTTAGTTCTGTTATTTTCTTCTTCTATTATGAGCTATCATCATCATCATCATCATAATTTCGTTTTACGTCCGTTTTCACTCTTCCTGAGCGGTTGGACGCTTTATGGGTCTCCTCTATTCTGCTCTGTCTTCTGCCTGATGCTCATCCAATCCCATCACTGCCACGTCTTCCTGTATACACCTTCTCCACGTTTTCCTAGGTCTACCAACTGGTCTCCTTCCTTTTACTTTCAATCTCTCCAAAACTCCCAGCACTGTATCCTCCCCTGCTCCCTTCACATGTCCAAACCATCGGAGTCTTTCCCATCGGAAGGAGTTTCTTTTCAAACCGAGTCATCCGTCACTGGAACAATCTTCCTTCAGAAGTGGTAAATGCGAATACTATCAACTCCTTCAAATATAGAATCGACCGTCACTTCGCTGCGTCGGGAGTAAACTGAATATTGAGGTGCTTTCATCTGCTCCTCAATATCGAGGTGCTTTCATCTGCTCGTCAATGTCGAGGTGCTTTCATCTGCTCCCCAGGCCCCAAGTGGCTGTCGAGCAGATTAAATCACCAAAGCCGGCAACCTCGTAATGAGCCAATAGGCTTTATGTTGCCTGCATTTCCATGTTTCCATGTTTCTGAGGTGGTGGCGGAGTGGTTAGCGTGCCGGCCCCGCATTCGCAGGGTTGATGATGATGAGGGTTCGAATCCGCCGCTAACCACCTGGGATTCTTCAGTCACCGCCGAGGGGCCTAAGACTACCCACATGCTGTCCTGAAGACTACCCACCAACCCGGACTCTAGAAGAAGCTATGCAAGTGAAATCAAGAATGATCTCCGGGGGGCAGCATGAGCCAATAATAATTGCGCCACTATAAACATTTGTCTGCGCCATAACGGGCTCGGGCCCACCATCAGGCCCCTAATAAAAAAAAGCCTACTGGCGCTTTAGGTCACGTGTAAAAAAGGAAAAAAGAAACTGTTTCCAGGTCCTCTACTCCACATCTGTAAGCTACATCTGCACCGGACACTCTATCTTACCATTCTCTCCACAACTCCCAGCACTGTGTCCTCCCCTGCTCTCTTTACATGTCCAAACCATCGGAGTCTTTCCCTTCTGAGCACTGTTTCCATGCAGGTCCTCTACTCCACATCTGTTAGCTACATCTGCACTGGATCGACACCCCTCTATTATGAGATATGGAACAAAGAATAAAGAAGATAATAAATTGCTCTCCGCCTCCCTCCCTCCTCCTTCCTCGAATTGAGTCGTCCGCCACTGTAACAGCCTTCCTGCAAGAGTGGTTAGCGCATACTGTGTGATTTTCAATTAAAACAAGAAACATGTGTGCAATATTCATGCAGTGGAGGAAATGATAACACTCGTAATATGATAATAGAAACCAGTAAAGGAAGGAACATTAATTTAGTGCATGAAACCAATTATAATCATTTTCCACAGCTATAGGTTGTTTTTTTCTTCTTCTTGTTTTAATAGTTTTCTTCTTCTTCTATATGAGAGAGAGATAATAATGATAATAATAATAATAATAATAATAATAATAATAATAATAATAATAATAATAATAATAATTACAATAACAAACATGAGAAGTGTGATAAAGGAGAAGAGAGGAAGAAGAGAAAAGAAAAAGAAGGAGAAAGGAGAGAATTGCAGAAGAATAAAGAAGAGGAAAGAAGGAATAGAGGAAACAGAAGGAAGGGAGATAGAAATAATGGAGATATATAACAATAGAGCGGGTCAAAGTGGGACGGTGGGGGGGGGGGGGGCGGTACTCGGCTCACCTCAAAACAAAACAACGTGACTGAGAAAGAGTAAGGGAGGAGAGGGAGAGAATGTAAGGGAGGAGGGAGGTGGGAACTGGGAAGGGAGGAGATGAGGAAAAGAAAGGAGAGGGAGAGAAAGAGTAAGGGAGGAGAGAAGATGGAAGAGAAGAGAAGGGAGGGGAGAGGGAGAGAAAGAAGTGGATGGAGTGAAAGGGAGGATAGAGGGAATAAGGGAGGAAAGGAGGGGATGGAGGGAGGTAAGGAGTAAGGGAGGTGATAAGAGGGAGAGAGGGCTGTAAATAAAGGAAGGTGAGGGAGAGAAAAAATAAGGGAGGAAAGGAGGGGATGGAGGAAAAGGAAGGTGGTGAGGGAAATGAGTAAGGCGAGGTTCCCACTATTCCGTTTTGACCGATCCGTCGACGTTAATAATGACCTCAAAATGACGTCAGCTAAATAGCGGCCGCTCGGCACGGATGATCCACTCCGTCAGTCCATCGCTCATCATTAATTTTGTTGACAAACATATGGACAGCATTAATCACAATGACATCTTGTATATGTTATTTTGTAGCTAAGTACTTATATTTCATATTCATGATATGTAGGATACTAGTTTTCATTCTGTGGAGCACCATCTCTCCTCCTCTAAACCTCACCTTCTCTTCCTCACCGAAACACAGATTTCTCAGGATACTGAGAACAATCTCTACTCTGTTCCCTTCTACTATCTCTATCCTAAATTTTAATCCAAAGCTGGATGTTGCGTCTACGTGCGCAACGACATCACTTGCTTTCGTGCCCACAACCTTGACTCTTCTGAATTTTCCACCATCTGGCTAAGACTTCATTGTCATACTATTATTAAATACATCTGTGCTGTTTATATCTCACCCAACTCTACTATCTATGTAAAATTCTTTGACTACTTGAACTCTAAAGTGGAGCACATCTTGACCCACTCTCCCTTCACTGAAATGTCCATCCTAGGATATTTCAATGTTCACCACCAGCTTTGGCTTTCATCCTCTTTCACTGACCAGCCTGGTGAACAAGCCTACAACTTTGCTATCCTCAACGACCTAGAGCAGTTGGTCCAGCACCCTACACGTATTCCCGACCGTCTTGGAGACCGGCCCAACATTCTAGACCTCTTCCTTACCTCAAACCCTTCTGCATATTCTGTCAAACTGTTCTCTCCGTTGGGCTCCTCCGATCACAATCTTATTTCTGCATCCTGTCCTATCGCTCCTGTACACCCTCTGGACCCACCGAAGAGGCGATGCTTCTGGCATTTTGCTTCAGCTCGGTGGGACGACCTGAGGATGTACTTTTCCGATTTCCCGTGGAATGATTATTGCTTCCAGGATAGAGACCCCTCTGTGTGTGCTCAGCGCATCACAGAGGTGATTGTCTCTGGAATGGAGGCATACCTTCCTCGTACTTTCTCGACTCCACACGCTAAAAAGCCTTGGTTTAATCACGCTTGTTCTCGTGCTGTCAATGATAGAGAGGTAGCTCACAAAAGGTACCAGAGCCTTCAAACTAATGCTAATTATGAACTTCACATTTCTGGCCGGAATCATGCCAAATCTATTCTCCGACTAACCAAAAACTCTTTCATTAATAGAAAATGCCAAAACCTTGCTTTCTCTAACTCTTCCCGTGACTTCTGGCATCTAACCAAAAACATCTCCTCCAACTTCACTTCTTCATCTTTCCCTCCACTCCTCAGTCCTGACGGCAACACTCAATCCTCAGAAGGCTTATGGACCTGATGGAGTGCCTCCTATTGTCCTTAAAAATCGTGCCTCCGTGCTGTCACCCTGCCTGGTCAAACTCTTTCGCCTCTGCCTGTCAACATCTACCTTTCCTTCTTGCTGGAAGTATGCCTTCATACAGCCTGTACCTAAGAAGGGTGACCGCTCCAATCCCTCAAACTACCGTCCTATAGCTTTACTTTCCTGTCTATCTAAAGCTGTTGAATCAATCCTTAACCGGAAGATTCAAAAGCACCTTTCCACTTCTGACCTTCTATCTGATCGCCAGTATGGGTTCCGCAAGGGGCGTTCTACTGGTGATCTCCTAGCCTTCTTAACTGACTCTTGGTCATCCTCTCTTAGCCGTTTCGGTAAAACTTTTGCTATTGCGCTGGACATATCAAAAGATTTTGATAGGGTCTGGCACAAATCTTTGCTTTCCAAACTACCCTCCAACGGTTTCTATCCTTCTCTCTGTACCTTTATCTCCAGTTTCCTTTCTGACCGTTCTATTTCTGCCGTGGTAGACGGTCACTGTTCTTCCCCTAAATATATTAACAGTGGTGTCCCACAGGGTTCTGTCCTATCTCCCACTCTCTTTCTGTTGTTCATTGATGATCTTCTTTCCAAAACGAACTGTCCTATCCATTCCTACGCCGATGATTCCACTCTGCATTACTCAACTTCTTTCAATAGAAGACCCACCCAACAGGAACTTAACGACTCAAGGCTGGAGGCTGCAGAACGCTTAGCCTCAAACCTTACTATTATTCCCGATTGGGGCAAGAAGAACCTGGTGTCCTTCAACGCCTCAAAAACACAGTTTCTCCACCTATCCACTCGACACAATCTTCCAAACAACTATCCCCTATTCTTTGACAACACTCAGCTATCACCTTCCTCAACACTAAACATCCTCGGTCTATCCTTAACTCAAAATCACAACTGGAAACTTCATATCTCATCTCTTACTAAATCAGCTTCCTCGAGGCTGGGCGTTCTGTACCGTCTCCGCCAGTTCTTCTCTCCCGCACAGTTGCTATCCATTTACAGGGGCCTTGTCCGCCCTAGAATGGAATATGCATCTCATGTGTGTGGGGGGGGGGGGTCCGCTCACACAGCTCTCCTTGACAGAGTGGAGTCAAAGGCTCTTCGTCTCATCAGCTCTCCTCCTTATACTGATAGTCTTCTACCTCTCAAATTCCGCCGCAATGTTGCCTCTCTTTCTATCTTTTATCGATATTTTCATGCTGACTGCTCTTCTGAACTTGCTAACTGCATGCCTCCCCCCCTCCCGCGGCCCCGCTGCACACGACTTTCTACTCATGCTCATCCCTATACTGTCCAAACCCCTTATGCAAGAGTCAACCAGCGTTGGTGGTCTAGGGATGACAAAAAAGGTTCTATTAAACATACACATCCGTCCAAATTTAATATATCGTAGGTACTTACAAACCCAGCCAGATATTTGTTGTCTGACTATGGTGATCACTTTGTTGGTAATTGGTCATACTTTAGGAGTGTTTGGATAAATCAGGCTTGTCTTTTCAAAGTAATTTATATGGCGAACTGTCGAGAAATGTGAAAGGGACATACTCATTCATATGTTTTGTAGCCCAAAGTATGTAGTGCAGGTTTGTCTTATGAATTTTAATCTTGTTTTTTTCTGCAATTTAATTTCGAGACATGTATCCAGAAATTTCTAAGGATTTCACATGAAGTTAATCAACAACTGATGACTCTACAAAAAATACGTAAAGTGACCAGACATGGATTCGGATACTCTGAAATGCTTTTGAACACGCAGAAAGGAGCCTTTTTAGCTGCTTTGGATATCGTAACCTATCAGGTGAAGTTTGAAATCCTTTCACGGAAATCAACGGTAAGCGACTTAACAGAAAGCCTGGAATTTACCCAAGCTGAAGTTCTGGACCTAAAAGTAGAAATTAAAAGAACAAAATTTGAAAAAGACAACATAAGCTAAATTGATGCTTACAAATCTCGAGTTGCCAATATGAAACGAGTCAACTATCAAGAAGACTACAGTGGGCGCCATAATTAAAGCTTTTTTTGACTTCAGAAACAGCCTACATGGAAGCAAACGGCAAATTATAACAAACTTCAGCCTCCCTCTGCGAAACCTTAACTTGCCCATCCTGTTGGACCAATTGAAGCTTCTCGATCAATCGTGGCAATGTTCGAGAAGTTCATTGATCGTGAAGCAGTCGTCAGTACCTCCAGAAAGTTAAAAGGATGTGGAATATTCATCAGTGAAGACCTGTGTCCAGCATCGCAAGTAATGAAATGGTCAACTACCTCAGCTCAACAAGCAAGATTGGAAGGAAAATTCGCATTTTTGAAGTACACAAAATTCACCATAAGAGTGGTGCTCAACAACCCAACAACCGTAGCTCAGCGACTCCCTGTGGTGGCACTTGTGGTGCTGGTTCACCTGGGGCTGCTAGACATGTGACTTCCA
Organism: Eriocheir sinensis; assembly: GCF_024679095.1. Lineage (NCBI taxonomy): Eukaryota > Metazoa > Arthropoda > Malacostraca > Decapoda > Varunidae > Eriocheir > Eriocheir sinensis. The sequence continues at coordinate 19,318,686 of NC_066531.1, read as the reverse complement.
GTGATGTGCAGGCCGGCAGTGTTGGTGCTCGCTCTTTCTCCGTAGTCAAAACAATCGAAAGCAAGGGTGCTGTGGACCTCTAAATAAATGGGAGGTCACCTCAGGCGCAGATTAGGTGACGTCAGGTGGTCAGTGGGAGGAGCCGCCTCTCGCTCTCTCTCTCCCCCTCCACAAGTATAAAGGACCTAAGCTAGCTGGCAACCCCCTTACTAAGGGGGTTGCCAGCTAGCGAGAGAGGGACTAAGGGGCCCTTAGTCCCTCTCTCTCTCTCTCTCTCTCTCTCTCTCTCTCTCTCTCTCTCTCTCTCTCTCTCTCTCTCTCTCTCTCTCTCTCTCTGTGTGTGTGTGTGTGTAATAATAAAGATAAAAGGAAGAGGAATCATTAACAATATTTTGCATATGTGTTGTGCTACTTTGAGTTTCATATATTATGCATGTAGCATCTTAGCCAGAGATTAATAGAACATTTATTATATAATGGAGTTCTTGGTAGTTTTCCAGTAAATCCCGTATATGTTATAGATTTATTAGTGCAGGATAAAAGGCATAAATGTGCTTTGGAAGTATTTTATTTGTTCTGTACTTTTCTTCAGTATGTACAAGCATTACACAAGCTATTACATAATATATACCTATATTTATGTATCTATCTATCCATCTATATGTATTTATTCATTTATCCATCTCTCTATCTGTCTATATGGAGCAAGGCCCTACCACACTTACCCCATCCACCTGAGGGATGATCTTTAGCCAAGGTCAGCATCCACCCACCTGGACAGATAACCACTCCTAGCTAATTAAGTCACACCCCAGTGCAAATGTGGACAGAGTTACTCACTAATAGGCTCCTAAAGTGAGGTAGGAGACCTGCCCACCCGCCCACCAGACCAACCTCTCCGCCGCACACACATACAGAGGTATACACACACATACATACATACAAGCTGGAGTAGGTAGGAAGACACCTACCGAACGGGCGCAAGCCACTCCCGGTAAGGTATATATGGGAGGTGAGAAGGGAGCTGAAGCCCCCCAAAGACCCTTCCCATGTCCTCACTAACCGTTTCCCTATTGTCTCACCAACACCGGAGAGTAGTTCAGCATGCTCTCTAAAGACAGATCCTCTCTTTATCCACACCACACTACATTCACACAACATATACACCGTTTCCCAAAATAAAAATTTCAAAATGGCGCACATACACCAAGCCTCGGAGTCCCCACCTGGGGGGGGGACCACAAATTCCCCCAGGGAGGACTCCCCTTCTGGCTGCCGACCCGAGAGGTGTCTTGATAACTCCTCGAACCTCTTTCTTCTCAATGTCTGCAACATTCGCGGTCTTCGCTCTAATTTTCATTCTGTGGAACATCATCTCTCCTCCTCTAAACCTCACCTTCTCTTCCTTACCGAAACACAGGTTTCTGAGGCTACTGACAGCAATCTCTACTCTGTTCCCTCCTACTATCTCTATCCTAAATTTCAATCCAAAGCTGGGTGTTGCGCCTACGTGCGCAACGACATCACTTGCTCTCATGCCCACGACCTTGACTCTTCTGAATTTTCCACCATCTGGCTAAGACTTCATTGTCATTCTATTACTAAATACATCTGTGCTGTTTATCTCTCACCTGACTCTACCAACTATGTAAAATTCTTTGACTATTTGAATTCTAAAGTGGAGCACATCTTGACCCACTCTCCCTTCGCTGAAATCTCCATCCTAGGAGATTTCAATGTTCACCACCAGCTTTGGCTTTCATCCTCTTTCACTGACCATCCTGGTGAACAAACCTACAACTTTGCTATCCTCAACGACCTAGAGCAGTTGGATCAGCACCCTACACGTATTCCCGACCGTCTTGGAGATCGGCACAACATTCTAGACCTCTTCCTTACCTCAAACCCTTCTGCTTATTCTGTCAAACTGTTCTCTCCGTTTGGCTCCTCCGATCACAAACTTATTTCTGCATCCTGTCCTATCGCTCCTGTACACCCTCTGGACCCACCGAAGAGGCGATGCTTCTGGCATTTTGCTTCAGCTCAGTGGGACGACCTGAGGATGTACTTTTCCGATTTCCCGTGGAATGATTATTGCTTCCAGGATAGAGACCCCTCTGTGTGTGCTCAGCGCATCACAGAGGTGATTGTCTCCGGAATGGCGGCATACATTCCTCGTTCTTTCTCTACTCCTCACGCTAAAAAGCCTTGGTTTAATCACGCTTGTTCTCGTGCTGTCAATGATAAAGAGGTAGCTCACAAAAGGTACCAGAGCCTTCAAACTAATGCTAATTATGAATTTTACATTTCTGCCCGAAATCGTGCCAAATCTATTCTCCGACTAACCAAAAATTCTTTCATTAATAGAAAATGTCAAAACCTTGCTTTCTCTAACTCTTCCCGTGACTTCTGGCATCCAGCCAAAAACATCTCCTCCAACTTCACTTCTTCATCTTTCCCTCCACTCCTCAGTCCTGACGGCAACACTGCCGTCTCATCTATCTCTAAGGCTGAAATCTTCTCTCAAACTTTTTCTAAAAACTCCACTCTGGACGATTCTGGGCATATTCCTCCTACTCATCCCCCCTCTGACTCCTTTATGCCTGTTATAAAGATTCTTCAAAATGATGTTTTCTATGCCCTCTCTGGCCTCAATCCTCAGAAGGCTTATGGACCTGATGGAGTGCCTCCTATTGTCCTTAAAAACTCTGCCTCCGTGCTGTCACCCTGCCTGGTCAAACTCTTTCGCCTCTGCCTGTCAACATCTATCTTTCTTTCTTGCTGGAAGTATGCCTTCATACAGCCTGTGCCTAAGAAGGGTGACCGTTCCAATCCCTCAAACTACTGTCCTATACCTTTGCTTTTTTGTCTATCTAAAGCTTTTGAATCAATCCTTAACCGGAAGATTCAAAAGCACCTTTCCACTTCTGACCTTCTATCTGATCGCCAGTATAGGTTCCGCAAGGGGCGTTCTACTGGTGATCTCCTAGCCTTCTTAACTGACTCTTGGTCATCCTCTCTTAGCCGTTTCGGTGAAACTTTTGCTATTGCGCTGGACATATCAAAAGCTTTGCTTTCTAAACTACCCTCCTACGGCTTCTATCCTTCTCTCTGTACCTTTATCTCCAGTTTCCTTTCTGACCGATCTATTAACAGTGGTGTCCCACAGGGTTCTGTCCTATCTCCCACTCTTTTTCTGTTGTTCATTGATGATCTTCTTTCCAAAACGAAATGTCCTATCCATTCCTACGCCGATGATTCCACTCTGCATTATTCAACTTCTTTTAATAGAAGACCCACCCTTCAGGAACTTAACGACTCAAGGCTGGAGGCTGCAGAACGCTTAGCCTCAGACCTTACTATTATTTCCGATTGGGGCAAGAAGAACCTGGTGTCCTTCAACGCCTCAAAAACACAGTTACTCCACCTATCCACTCGACACAATCTTCCAAACAACTATCCCCTATTCTTTGACAACACCCAGCTATCACCTTCCTCAACACTAAACATCCTCGGTCTATCCTTAACACAAAATCTCAACTGGAAACTTCATATCTCATCTCTTACTAAATCAGCTTCCTCGAGGCTGGGCGTTCTGTACCGTCTCCGCCAGTTCTTCTCCCCTGTACAGTTGCTGTCCATATACAGGGGCCTTGTCCGCCCTCGTATGGAGTATGCATCTCATGTGTGGGGGGGCTCCACTCACACAGCTCTTCTGGACAGAGTGGAGGCTAAGGCTCTTCGTCTCATCAGCTCTCCTCCTCATACTGATAGTCTTCTACCTCTTAAATTCCGCCGCAATGTTGCCTCTCTTTCTATCTTCTATCGATATTTCCACGCTGACTGCTCTTCTGAACTTGCTAACTGCATGCCTCCCCCTCCGCAGCCCGCTGCACTCGACTTTCTACTCATGCTCATCCCTATACTGTCCAAACCCCTTATGCAAGGGTTAACCAGCATCTTCACTCTTTCATCCCTCACGCTGGTAAACTCTGGAACAATCTTCCTTCATCTGTATTTCCTCCTGCCTACGACTTGAATTCTTTCAAGAGGAGGGTATCAGGACACCTCTCCTCCCGAAACTGACCTATCTTTCGGCCACCTCTTTGGATTCTTTTTAGGAGAAGTGAGTAGCGGGCTTTTTTTTTATTAATGTTTACTTTTTTGTGCCCTTGGGCTGTCTCCTTTGCTGTAAAAAAAAAAAAAAAAAAAGGAGCACTGACGTCTCAAACTTTATGTAAGAACTCCATCCTGGACGATTCTGGGAATATTCCTCCTACTCATACCCCCTCTGACTTCTTTATGCCTGTTATTAAGATTCTTCATAATGATGTTTGTTATGCCCTCTCTGGCCTCAACTCTCAGAAGGCTTATGGACCTGATGGACTGCCTCCTTTTGTCCTTAAAAACTGTGCTTCCGTGCTGACACCCTGCCTGGTCAAACTCTTTCGTCTCTGCCTATCAACATATACCTTTCCTTCCTGCTGGAAGTATACTTTTGTACAGCCTGTAGCTAAGAAGGGTGACCGTTCTAATCCCTCAAACTACCGCCCTATAGCTTTACTTTCCTGTCTATCTAAAGCTTTTTAATCAATCCTTATCCGGAAGATTCAAAAGCACCTTTCCACTTCTAACCTTCTATCTGATCGACAGCATGGGTTCCCCAATGGGCGTTCTACTTGCGATCTTCTTACTCTCTTAACTAACTCTTAGTCATCCTCTCTTAGTCGTTTCGGTGAAACTCAGTTGCGCTAGACATATCGAAAGCCTTCGATAGAGTCTGGCACAAGTCTTTGCTTTCTAAACTGCCCTCTTTCGAATTATATCCCTCTCTCTGTTCCTTTATTTCCAGTTTCCTTTCCGGCCGTTCTTGTAATGTGTATATTATAATGTACATGTGTATGTATGACTGTACGTGTGGCGACACCCGGTCGGTGTCGCACAACAGGATGTCTAACAACACGTCGTGCTTTTGGCCGTGGGAAGCTGTGATGAACTGACACTAGGATCAACAAATGATGACTTTCATCAGCCGTCATCAACCGGAACCCACACCCTTCCGGACGAACTACAAGCAAATAAAACGGGCGAACAACGCGGAGAAGGGAGAGAAGACTGGTGACGGGCAGGCGAGCGGTGCTCTGCCGCCCCGCGCCCTGCAGCGGTGTGGCTGTCTCTGATTTCGTGCGTCTCGCTCACGTAAACTGTAAACCTTATGTAGTACAACTGTTAATATAGTTAAAATACATTTGGTATTTGTATTAACCTGAGAGAGAGAACTAAAGAGAGTAAAATAAGTGAACTCAAAGTGAACTTAACGGCTCCGCTCGGCCAACACATAACCCACATCACTTAACTAAAAGGCTATTGTGTTGTCTCACGACTTCTATCAACTGGAGAAAGCAGGCAACGGTACACCGGACCTCACGTGAGATAACAGTTCGCGCCTTAATCAAAAACAAAAAAAACAGCTAACAAAAAGGCTAACAAAAATGGTGAACAGCGGTTTACGGACCTCTCCGAAGTGTTCTATAGGTGTTATCTCTAATATAACATAACATAAATGCATGGTGGCTGGTGGCCGCCTCGTTGTTAACCACGTAAAAAAAAAAGTAACGCTCAAAAGTTATTAACATAAATGATGTGCAGCGTGGTTACGAACTACTCCGAATTGTTATATCTCTCTCTCAAACGTAGCTTCAGTGACAGTGTGTCGGGGCAGTGAACGGTATCGGACACAGCAAGCATACGCTGACATCAGCGCGCGGCTGTTCCTGCCCCAGTGAGTCGAGTCAACACAGCCGCACCCGAGAGCACACCCCGCCCCGCCCCGCACCTCCACACAGCCCGCGCGCCCCGCCTCGCACCTCCACACAACCAAGTTTCCTTGGAGGTGTCCAGGCATTTGTTTCTTCCTACGACACAACTCGTCGTAGGTGCGCACTTATCTTCGCCAGGCAACTCGGACCTTTGAGGGTGACTGGTGGGCGTATATTGTCTGCCCGCCGCCCCTCCCACCACCGCTACCAGACGGCAGACCCTGCCACCCCTGCAGCCCTGCCCTTGCCACCGGCGAGGCGAAGGACGCGAGCGTGCCGAGTAGTGGGGCATCGATTTGCTGTCTTCGAGGTTTTTAACACATTATAGCTGACACTCATTGATACGGTTTCAGTAATTACACCACTTGTAACATTATTTCAGGTGAATTACTATTATTATGTTCACGTGTTTAGGCGTGTGGGGCCGTATCTAATCTATTAGATTTTTCAGCTGTTGATTTTTCTGGCGTGTGGATGTTTAATATTTTTCTTGAGTAACATGGTTACGCATTTTATGTATAATCATTCATTTTCTTTTCTCCTTTCTTTTGTGTGTTTTATTGCACAGTGGAGAAGTTTTGTTTTGCTAAGCCTCACTCATTATTCTTTTTCCTCTTTTATTATGCATGTTAAAATCATCGGGGAGGAGTGAGCACATACTTAGCGGTGAATGATTATTACTTTAGTTATTTTTGCAGCAATTTTTTTTTTCTGTTACCATTTTACTCCTCATTTTACTAGTAACTCTTTTAATGGCAGAGAAACCTGACCCGCAGTTACAAGCTCTCACCGAGGACTATGAGGGGTGGGTAGAGAGAAAGAACAGTGCCGACAAGGATAACGGTATCTGTCATGTAAGGAGTGTAGCAGTCTTCAAAGGGTGCCTCCTCCTTCTTCTACGCTGCATGAGCAACCAAGAGGTATTTACTTACCTTACTAATCCCACAATGGCTTTTGCCCCTAATCACCCACTAACAGCAACAGCAGTTAGGCCTTTCGCAGGGTAGCAAGGGAGGCAGATTATTCGGCCAGGGACTTCTTGTTTCAAAGTGAGATTGTCATGGACATTTCATTCGTGTCAAATCCGAGAGATAAAATATCTCTCAGCCGCTCGAGGGTCAATCCCGGGAACGGGCGCAGGGCCCTCATAAACAGGAGCGCGTTCACTGGACGGAAGGATTATGATGCGTTTCGGTCACTTTTTCTTGACACATTTGGGGAAGATGGGCAACACAGCCTCGTAAAGGGTGTATATTTTGCTGTGGACACTGTGCAAACGAGTGGCTTTTTTAACAGGCCAGTGGACGGCTATAGGCTATCTACTGATTTGATCTCGTGTTTTAAACAAGGAAACTGGACAGATGAAGAAACCATTTCTGTAGCTAATGCTGGATTATTACTAGAGTTCCTTATGTACATGATTGTCCTTAAAGTTCCTCTTCGAAGGAGCGCAGTATCCCTTGACTACAGCCCCACTGGCAACCTACACGGTTTTATCAGCCAACATTTATGGCATTTAAAGTAATTTTGGGTCCTTTTTGAAGCTTCGTTTGCCGTCGACACGTTCGTCGGGGACACTCTGACCTAAACCTTTTTGGGTGTCACCAGCGGCAATCAAAAATTCCTTGGTGTGTTCTTTTACCCGTGGTTTAGGCAGAAATAGTCAGATAAATAGGTGGTTGGAAATTTGAGCTTTACGATTTTTTTTTCGCACAGAATGGTGCATAGTGATCGTCTCCAAAGACTAGCACCGGCTTGAGGTTCAGCCTGACGCTGCTTTGTGTATCTTTCCACCACACGACTATAACCTGCATCCTCGCATCTACTAATTTATGTTTGGTTCCTAAGCTTTTGCCTGCATCTTTTTCATGCGAGAAGGGGAGTGTTTGAGTAATACTTTTCACTCTAACCCACTATTTTCTTTTATTGCTGAGTTGATGCAAGGCAGTCAGTCTTAATTTAATTGGAGCCGTAATAACCGAGGGAGTAGACTAACATAGGGATAGGTACAATTTAACCTTGAACCTCATGTGCTTCTGCTTAAAACATACTTTTTCTCTGCACTGACAGACTTAACTTGAGCAGATGCTGTCCCTAACTTTTATCGTAACCAGCATGTGAATATCTGTAAGCTTTGGAAGTAAGCAAACAAGTCTTACTTACCCTTTGCTTGACATACCACTGTTACCCGTTACGGGAATTATTATTGGCGTCACAGATGTCAGTCATCCACGTTCGTTACGAGCGGAGGATAGGTGGAAATTTGTCTTTTTAATTTGATGTTTATCAATGCTGGAATTACTTTAATCAATTATGCTAGAATTGTATATTTCAGTGAGATTTGTTACAACAGTGATTTCACAACTTAGTGACAGGATTTTCTTTTATAGTACTGTAGACCTGAAAAACGGAGTATTAGGAGTTAGTGGTGCTGACTGCCGATGGATCTAAGGTTCTCCAGACTTGTCCTTGTTATCACATTGTAACTATTGGGAGACTTTACGGATAACATTACCTCTTTTCACACAACCTTATCTATTGTTGTAAACCCCACCCGTCTCGAAGGCGTGCAGAGGGTAACGACACTGGCAATTAATTGTCACGCAACAGATGAGTGTTTCTCTGCGACAGTTTTGTGACCAGGTGTGACTCGGTTCAGTGTGTAGCAGATCTTCAAGGATTGTTCCTTTTTATTTTTGCTATTCCAAATAGCTCCATTACCATGTATCCTAATGACAGTTTAGTCAATTCAATTTTTCTAGGATGTATCATGTAAGTAATTTTTCGAGCTATTATTTTGTTTTCTCGGAATAGTACTGAGCTTCCATGTCCACGACTCTTGCCAAGTTTACCTCGCCCTGTATGTATTTTGCCCATTTCTTGTTACTTCCATGATTATTTTTATTATCATTGGCATTTCCCGATGCTGTATCGTTAGGCGGGCTCTGACTTGTATATATATATTTTTTTAAGCAATAACAGGACCTCGTTTAACTAGTACACATTGTGCGACTGTAACATGGGTAGGTACACTGCTTTTAAAGGTCGGATGAGTCGCGAGGTCGCGACTTTTAGAGAACCGAGCGATGTAATGTGTATATTATAATGTACATGTGTATGTATGACTGTACGTGTGGCGACACTCGGTCGGTGTCGCACAACAGGATGTCTAACAACAAGTCGTGCTTTTGGCCGTGGGAAGCTGTGATGAACAGACACTAGGATCAACAAATGATGACTTTCATCAGCCGTCATCAACCGGAACCCACACCCTTCCGGACGAACTACAAGCAAATAAAACGGGTGAACAACGCGGAGAAGCGGAGAGAAGACGGGTGACGGGCAGGCGAGCGGTGCTCCGCCGCTCCGCGCCCTGCAGCGGTGTGGCTGTCTCTGATTTCGTGCGTCTCGTTCACGTAAACTGTAAACCTTTGTAGTACAACTGTTAATATAGTTAAAATACATTTGGTATATGTATTAACCTGAGAGAAAACTAAAGAGAACTAAAGTGAACTACAGTGAACTTATAACGGCTACCGCTCGGCCACACATCACTTAACTAAAAGGCTATTGTGTTGTCTCAACCACGTCAATCAAATGGAGAACGCAGATAGCAGTTCGCGCCTTATACTTATTAAATATAACACTTAACACGGACCAACCTAAAAAGCAACCACGTTAAAAATAACGCTTAAAAGTTATTAACATTCTATCTCTGCGGTGGTAGACGGTCACTGTTCTTCCCCTAAACCTATCAACAGTGGTGTTCCACAGGGCTCTGTCCTATCACCCACTCTCTTCTTGTTATTCATCAATGATCTTCTTTCCATAACAAACTGTCCTGTCCACTGTAACGCCGAGAACTCCACTCTGCATTATTCAGCTTCTTTCAATAGAAGGCCATCCCAACAGGGAGTACACGACTCCAGACTGGAGGCTGCAGAACGCTTAACCTCAGACCTTGCTATCGTTTCCGATTGGGGTAAAATGAACCTTGTGTCCTTCAACGCCTCAAAAACTCAATTTCTCCACCTATCAACTCGACATAATCTTCCAAACACCTATCCCTTATTCTTCAACAACAATCAGTTGTCTCCTTCTTCAACACTAAATATCCTCGGCCTATCCTTAACTCAAAATCTCAACTGGAAACTTCATATCTCCTCTCTCGCTAAATCAGCTTCCTCGAGGTTGGGCGTTCTGTATCGTCTCCACCAGCTCTTCTCCCCCGCACAGTTGCTATTCATATACAGGGGCATCGTCCGCCCTCGTATGAAGTATGCAACTCACGTGTAGGGGGGGCTCCACTCACACAGCTTTTCTGGACAGAGTGGAGTCTAAGGCTCTCCGTCTCATCAGCTCTTCTCCTCCGGCTGATAGTCTTCTACCATCTTAAATTCCGTCGTGATGTTGCCTCTTTTTCTATCTTTTATCGATATCTTCATGATGACTGCTCTTCTGAACTTGCTAACTGCATGCCTCCCCCCCTCCCGCGGCCCCGCTGCACACGATTTTCTACTCATGCTCATCCCTATAGTGTCCAAACCCCTTATGCAAGAGTTAACCAGCATCTTCACTCTTTCATCCCTCATCTGTATTTCCTCCTGCCTACGACTTGAAATCTTTCAAGAGGAGAGTATCAGGACACGTCTCCTCCCGAAATTGACCTATCTTTCGGCCATCTCTTTCGATTTTTTTTTAAGAGCAGCAAGTAGCGGGCTTTTTTTTATATTATTGTTTCCTTTTTTTGTGCCCTTGAGCTGTCTCCTTTGTTGTAAAAACTCTCACTCACTCTCACTCGCACTCTCACGCACGCACGCACGCTCTCTCTCTCTCTCTCTCTCTCTCTCTCTCTCTCTCTCTCTCTCTCTCTCTCTCTCTCTCTCTCTCTCTCTCGCGCACCAGGTCGTCGAGGCCACAGAGTGGGATGTGACCTTCGCCCATAGCGCCCGAGATGACCACCAGGTCGTATGTGTCTGAGAGAGAGAGAAAAAGGGAGAGAGAGAGAGATGTAGAAGAAAAATACGTATATTAATCTTTACATATGAAACAACAATAACAATAATTCCACACACACAGCTTTTCTGGACAGAGTGGAGTCTAAGGCTCTTCGTCTCATCAGCTCTCCTCCTCTTACTGATAACCTTCTACCTCTTAAATTCCGCCGCTATGTTGCCTCTTTTTCTATCTTCTATCGATATCTTCATGATAACTGCTCTTCTGAACTTGCTAACTGCATGCCTCCCTCCCTCCCTCCCGCGGACCCGCTGCACACGACTTTCTACTCATGCTCATCCCTATACTATCCAAAACCCTTATGCAAGAGGTAAATTCTGGAACGGCCTTCCTTCGTCTGTATTTTCTCCTGCCTATGACTTGACTTATTTCAAGAAGTCTATCAAGACACCTCTCCACTCGAAATTGACCTCTATTTTGGCTACTCTTTACTTTTATCTTTTATGGGAGCGGCGAGTAGCAGGCTTTTTTTTATACTCTTTTTGTTGTCCTTGAGCCGTGTCCTTTGATGTAAAAAAAAAAAAATACTATTACCTTTGGGCACGGTGGAGTGTCCGCTGCCGATAAACTCCAGGAAGTCATTGGTATAAATGCCAGTCTCCCGCTGCTTCATCATGCCCTCCGACGGGTCCACAGCGTCTATGTGCCTGTGGGAGTGGCTGTAGTAATAGCAGTAGTAGTAGAAGTTATAGCAGTAGTAGTAGTTGTTGGGAATCAGTAAATTTACCCTACCCAACAGTTAGGTCACTCGCAAAGTGAATAACACACCCGTCAGACAATCCCAAACAAACAAGTGCTTACCAGCTTTTAGGTGGTGAAGGTATCCAACAAGCAACTCCAGACAGCCGAACAAATAATAATCCTACCGGATCCGTGTAGTAAAATCTATCTGTCTCAAATAACTGCTGGGGGCACTTAGCTGAGAAGCGGGTTTCAAAAGATATTGTTGTCTCTGAAGTCTCGTTGCCGGGTGTAGTATCACTCAGTCAGGTAATAGAAGGCACACTGCGTCCGAGTTAATGGGTGGGCTGCAGTGCCTTGGTCTTTACTTTGTGAAGGCCGGTGGTGGAGTGAGAGAAAACCAACCACGTGGGTCTGAAGCGATATTTTGGATTTCTCTCGCCAGATGGCGAGGCTTTCCTCTCTGTTTCCATCGGTTAAATTATCCTTGCTCTTTAATTATAATTCAGCAAGGACAATTAGTTATTATTTCGTGAAAGGAAACACTTTACTATTGTTATTCCTTTCATGGTAAATGTGGTTAGTCTTCAGGCAGTGAATAAGTTGATTCTGTCTCGGTTTGGGAGCCGATGACCGAAAATTTTAAGTACCATCCAAGGCTTATTTGAGCTCAGGCGATACTCATAGTTGGCTTGAACTCTCGGCCCGAGACTAGTTCCATAAGGGAAATAGTTAATTTGTCTAGTCCCCCGGTTAACTGGCCTAATTCCTAACATAGTATTGCCTATCGATTTTAACTTGAGCCCTTGGGCGCGACACAAGGATTCCCCACGAGACCGCGCTGGTGCCACATCACTCCATTACTCTCCTCAGAGAGGGTGTCTCTCTCTCTCTCTCTCTCTCTCTCTCTCTCTCTCTCTCTCTCTCTCTCTGTGTGTGTGTGTGTGTGGGTGAGTGAGAGAGAGAGAGAGAGAGAGAGAGAGAGAGAGAGAGAGAGAGAGAGAGAGAGAGAGACTCGTGATCAGGCTGTGATGAATGAACTACACACACACACATAAGAACATAAGAACATAAGAACGCAGGAGTCTGCAAGAGGCCGGTAGGCCTGTACGAGGCAGCTCCTTTGACCCTAAGCTCCCGTGTATCTAACCCCACCTAATATCGCTGTCCATGAATTTATCTAGTATATTTTTGAATGTGACAATTGTATTGGCACTCACCACATGACTGCTAAGCCTATTCCACTCATCCACCACCCTATTAATAAACCAATTTTTGCCTATGTCCCTGTTGAATCTGAATTTATCCAGTTTAAACCCGTTACTTCGTGTCCTACCCGGTTCTCTTACCAACAAAACCTTATGAATGTCTCCCTTATTAAAGCCCTTCATCCATTTATAAACCTCGATCATGTCTCCACGCACCCTTCGCCTTTCTAGAGAATGCAAGTTTAACTGTTTGCGTCTTTCCTCGTATGGCAAGTTTCTCAACCCCTGAATCATCTTAGTCATCCTCCTCTGCACCGATTCTAACATTTTGATATCCATTCTATAGTAGGGTGACCAGAACTGAACCGCATAGTCAAGATGAGGTCTAACTAATGCTAAATATAGTTTGAGGAAGACTTCGGGGCTTCTGTTGCTTACGCTCCTTGAAATAAATCCCAGTACCCTATTAGCTCGATTTCTAGCTTGAATGCATTGTGCCCTTGGACGGAGATCAGAGCTCACTAAGACCCTAAATCCTCTCGCACCCAGACCTACTTATGAGAGTGTCATTTAAGCAATAGTTATGTGAGGGGTTGTTCCTACCTACACTCAGAATACTGCACTTCCCTACATTGAACTCCATCTGCCATTTATCCGCCCAGTCATATAATCTGTTGAGTTCACCTTGGAGAATACTAGCGTCCTGATCCGACTCAATTACTCTACCGATCTTGGTATCATCTGCAAATTTACTAACATCACTACTAATTCCTGTGTCTAAGTCATTGATATAAATAATAAACAAAAGTGGACCTAATACCGAACCTTGTGGGACCCCACTCGTAACACATCCCCAGTCAGATCTTTTACCATTGATTTGCACTCTTTGCTTCCTATTGCTAAGCCACGCCTTGACCCAGTTCAAAACTTTACCCTCTACTCCGTGAGCCTGCAATTTAAGCAACAGTCGTTGGTGAGGAACTTTGTCAAACGCTTTACTAAAATCAAGATAGATTACATCATAATTTTCATCTCTGTCAACCGCCTCAAATACTTTATTGTAGAAGGACAAGAGATTGGTGAGGCATGACCTACCTTTTGTGAACCCATGCTGCGAGTCGAATGTTCCTGGCTATTATGGACTCCAGCATCTTCCCTATAACCGATGTTAAGCTAATTGGGCGATAGTTTGAAGCAACTGACCTGTCCCCCTTTTTAAAAATCGGCGTCACATTAGCTACTTTCCATAGGCTCGGCACATAGTTAGTATTAACCGACATCTTAAAGATGTCGGTTAGTGGGTCACTGATTATATCACCTAGCTCCTTTAATACCCTCGGAAATATCCCGTCAGGACCTGGCGACTTGTTCTTCTTAAGCTTATCTATCTCATCCTGAACTACTTGCCTGGTAATGATTATATCCCTCAATTTATCGCCATCCCCGCCCTCGTACACCTGAACTCTTTCCGGTATAGTCGTTCGATCCTCCTGTGTGAATACTGAAAGGAAGTAGTCGTTCAACAATGTGCTCATATTTTCGTAATTTTCTACTAGCTCCCCTGTGTTTGATTTCAGCGGTCCAATTTTCTCCCGTGTTTTTGTTCTATACATCTGAAAGAAGCCCTTAGGATTACTTTTCGCCTCATTTGCTACTTTGATCTCATAGTTCTTTTTGCTATCCTGGTGTTTTTCTTAACTAATCTAGATAGTTCGACGTACCGGCCCCTGAGATGTGTTTCCCCATTCTTTATTTTCTGATAAATTCCTTCTTTAACCCAATCTCGTGTTTTAGTCCACGAGTCATCCACTTAGGATCATTGTTTTCTTTTCTAAGTGTTCGCTGTGGTATATGCTGTTCTTGCCCCTCTACTATTACTCTAACTAAATTATTGTAAGACATTTCTACTTGGTTCTCCTGGCTCTCCAATCCGCAGTTCTGGCCCTCATGAATCCCTAAATTATCCCAGTTTACCCCTTCAAGATGTCTTCGAAGCCCCTCGTAGTTTGCTCTTCTAAAATCTGGCACTAACACTGGGTTTGGATCACGGGTTACCGCCCAGTCTAACCTAAAACGAACCGTTCTGTGATCACTATTTCCTAACTCTCCGCCCACCTCCAACTCACGTAGCAAGTTCCCATTATTGGTTAGGACTAAGTCTAATATGTTATCTCCTCTGGTAGGCTCAGTAACTACCTGCTTAAGGAAATTATCTTGTATAACTTCAAGAAAGTCCTCGGCTTCCAGGTCACCCACTAGATCTTCCCAGTCTATATTCCTATAATTAAAGTCCCCTATTACGCAGACATTTCTGCTCATACTCGCCCTGCCAATCTCCTGTAGTAATATACTCGTGTCTTGCCTGTTAAGGTTGGGTGGCCTGTATATAACTCCTAGAGTTAGTTTTCTTTCCTTTGTAAACGTCCACCCAAACTGATTCTGAATCCATGTTAGTTTTGACTGAGTTGTTAACTAAACATTTAAGTGAGTCTTTAACATATAGCAACTCCACCTCCCTTTCTGCCCCTTCTGTCTTTGTGAAACATCTGATAACCCGTTATTTCAAATTCTGACCTAAAATTTCTATTAGCAAAGTCTATCCATGTCTCAGTGATCGCTATTATGTCAAAATTTTCTGAACAAGCTTCACCCCTTAGTAAGTCTATCTTGTTTCTGAGGCTCCTGCTGTTAGTATAGAAGATTCTTAGCCCGTCCTCTGTTACTCCTCTAGAATTACTTCTAAGCTGCCTGGTTATATTATGAGCTAGATGTCCCCTCCCATTACTCCTCCCATTGCTCCCATTACTCCTCCCCCCCTCGCCTATACTAAAAAATCCCTCAGGGTACCAAGTGCTCGCTCAAGGGAGTCTGAGAGCCTCAACACCCTTGAACGTCAAGTGTATCCCGTCACGGGCGTAGAGGGCGTCGTTGCCAAAGAAGAGGTCCCAATTGTCGACGAACAGCCACCCATTGCGCTCGCAGTGCTCAGCAAGTCTGCTGTTCACTGCTATCGCCCTGGACAGCCATCCATCGCCAACGCCCCTCCTTGGCAGGACGCCACACTACTGGTGACCCACCAGCGTCACGTATCCTGCCTAACAATTCTCTAAAACGCCTGAGAAGGTCCTCGCTTGGCACACGAGAAACGTCGTTTCCGCCACAGCTGAGAAAGACAATGGGGTTCGATCCCTCGCTTGCCATACACGCCTCAATCCTGTCTGATATATGGCCCACCCCTGCCCCTGGGAAACACACCCTCGTCCTGTTCTTATCCTTGGAGCAAAAATACCTGTCAACATAACGAACCTGACTATCACCAACAACAAGAACCCGACGGTCGGAAGGGGCCAGGAGGTGTGGGTGACGGGGGGAGAAGGGAGGGACCTGCTGTGAAGAACGAGGAGAAATTGTGGAAGAGGTGGAAGGTGGAAAGGGGGAGGAGGAGGAGGAAGAGGAAGAAGGAGAAAGGGAGGGTGAGGTGGTGGAGGGAGGAATGGACGAGGAGAGGGAGGAGGAAGAGGGGGAAAGGGAAGGTAAGGGACAGGTGTTGGAGGGAGGGACGAGCGAGGAGGCGGAGGACAAGGAGGAGAAAGAGGGGGAGGAGGAGGAGGAGGAGAGTGGGCGGGAAGAGGGGGGACGGAAGAGGAAGGCGAGGAATTTGAGGCGGAGGAGGAGGAGGGGGAGGGGAGGAGGAGGAGGAAGTTGTAGTTGGTGAAAGGGAGGGTGTGGTGGGTGCGGGAGGAATGGACGAGGAGAGGGAGGAGGAAGAGGGGGAATGGGAAGGTGAAGGACAGGTGTGGGAGGGAGGGACGAGCGAAGAGGCGGAGGACAAGGAGGAGGAAGAGCGAGAGGAGGAGGAGGAGGAGGGTGGGCGGAGAGGGAGAGGGGGACGGAGGAGGAAGGCGAGGTGGAGGTGGAGGAGGAGGAGGAGGAAGAGGAGGAAGAAGAGGAGAAGGAGGGTGGAAGCAGGAGATCGGAGATGGTCGAGGAGGAGGAGGAGGAGGATGGGAGGGGCTGCTGTGTGGTTGAAGACAATACTAGAGGGGAGGAGGACGAGGAAGAAGAGGAAGAGGAGGGGGAGGAGGACGAGGAAGAAGAGGAAGGGGAGGAGGAGGAGGCGGGGCTTGTTGCTGCTGCACTAACCAGTAAGTGTACCTGGGCGGCGAGAGTCGTAACCCTATTCTCTAACTCTATGATCCTCTGATCATCCTTCTGAGTCTTAACGCAGAACCTACAAACGTCCTTGGAAAGAAAGTATTGCTTGGCCATGCGAAGGCCACACCCAGAACAACGCTTGAGGGACGTCATGGTGAAGATATGGGCGAGGCAAGACCGAAACAATTAGGCGCGTTAAGACGATAACAAAGTACGCAGCTGCGGTGAGGTCGTCAGGTCAAAAATGTGTATCTAGGAAAACAAACCAACAGCTGCGGTGAGGTCGTCAGGTCAAAAAAGTGTATCTAGGAAAACAAACCAACAGCTGCGGTGAGGTCGTCAGGTCAAAAATGTGTATCTAGGAAAACAAACCACAGCTGCTGTGAGGTCGCAGTCAGGTCAATTCCCCGGGGAAAAGGGTGTGTCTCGGGTAAAAAGGCGCGGTTATTTCTACCCACCAAGACAAAACATAGGCCAATATTAATATACTGAGAAATCACTTATGTAAAGAAGATAATAACTGTGTTCACTAGGTTTGCGCGGAAAGTGGATTATCTAGTGTTTTGTGTGGACTTAGAAATTAACGTAGCTTGGCGCGCCTGATTCACGTAGTCCTATTATCACAGCACAGTAAAGTATCCTAATAATAGAAGGAGAAGAAAACACAAAAGCAATATAAAAAAAAAAAAAAAAAACACAAAAGCAATATAAAACCGTGAAGCACTGGGTTGGCGTGAAAGAATGTTGAATTTAGTGTAGATGTGGGAAGCTTAATACACTTGTCCTAGGAGTAACTGTGGATCACTATCTAACTAAGTAAATACTAAATCAGAACACTTAGCGGTCTGTAGTAGAAGGCAGGGTAATCCTCCTGGTTTTGTAGTCCTCCAGTACAGCAGCAGTTACACAGAAGCACAGAACGCCTCACACCGCGAAAGCAGAGGAAAACAGAGGAAAGAGCGAGTTGGCACCACACAGCAGCGGGGCAAAGTCACGTGTGAACCCAAGGAAGGTCGCGCGCACACACACACACACACACACACTGCCAGGCTTCACGGTCTGACAGGGCGGCAGTTCGAGCCCGCTCAGGCCGGATTCTTTCCGTTGAATAGGAGTGGTTACTATCCCCCCATGAGCAAAGGGGATGGGGTGTGTGAGGTCCTGGCAGTGCCCATAGATAGACGATAAAGAGCACTTGCTCATGTCGGGAGGGTACCTGCTGCTGGCGATTACGAGTCCAACACGTGATCAGGTCGTGGTGAATTACACACACACACACACACACACACACACACACACACGCACACACACACACACACACACTTTACACGTGGCAATTCCTGGCGGGCAATACAGCCGGTGGGGTGCTCTCGGGAGAAAGTACCTTCACACGTGGGAGGAGCCGCCGGGAGCATCAAGACGTAAACTGCTAGTAAATGCAAGGGCATGAATTCATCCCAGACACCCCAAAAGGCTACTACCATATCTTAAAACCACAATGAGTTTGGTCCATCAGCCTAATATTGTAGAAATACTTTAAGTAAACGAATTTTATCATAAGTAGTATTGATTGATTGTTTGTTTATTGTTGCATTTAACAAAAAAGGAGAAGGGAGGAACATGCCATCCCGACCCCCAGGCATTACATAGTGTGATTATATAATACACGAAAATAACTTTTCCTTATACCTCCTTCGATATCTCGCAAAGATATAAACATTTCCCGCAATGTTGCTGCCACTCTCTCAAAAGTTGTTTTGCGCAGACTCTGCTTCTTGTAGAGCTCATCTTGTTGGTCCCACAAGTGTCGATGCTGTCTCACTTTCCTCTAGCAATGCCACCTCGGCCTCCCGGCTCCAAATCTTGTTATCTGCATCTGTCATTTCTTGTTTTATTGGCGCCAACATGTTGTTTACCTGGCCGCCAGTCGGGAATACAAGACGGACACGCTCTTTTGGACCCTTGTTTTGTTGTATTAAATCAACTCTTTTATCACTCATTAATTACTCCATAAATGATCTCACCGTCTCGTATCCCTGGTAGCGTGATCCGGCTTAAGTTGTTATTGGAGACTGGAGTTCGGGGATAAACAAGGGAAAAAGAAAATATACATTTATTTAAAATTAAATGAAAGTAATTGCCTTACGCAATATTCTATGCTCAGACGATCATAACACTGGCATATTCAGCAATGGATGCAACATATGACAAACGACATGTCTTAAACATAATACTACAATATGTGCTCAGTTGTTGCCAATAATAATAACACTCGTCGTTCCACAAGCAGTGGTTTGTATCTCTCTGCTTACATCACAATCATTATGTACTCTCTTCACAAAATCCTACTACACATTCCTATAGTATAATCTACTACAAGTCACGGAAGCACCAAATACCACACCCAGTGGTTTTACCTTTGCTTTACATCGCAAACAAATAATCACAATCCTGTCCCACTCACAATCCTACTTCACATCTCCTACATTATAATCTCCAGGACAATACAGTAGGTTTCCCTTAGATTCTCGAATTTCTACTCACGATTAAGATCACAACAGTCATTCTCGGCTGAGTGAGTAGCAGGTCTGCTTGAGGCGAGAACCAAGCTCGGTCTACTCATACCACTGATTTCTAGGCCATATTTTTCTTTGCTTTAGGCGGACTTACATCCTTGACACGCCCTTAATTTTCTACATAACCAATGGCCAATACTTCCTGTCACACCCATCTGCTCGCTCATTATGTTGTATTGTTTTACTTCTCCTGCTATTCGTGAGTCAGTCTTAAGACACTCCCACAGTGATTTTTCTGTTAAATTATTGGCTCATAACATGTCGCCACGACTGACGTCACGGGTCAGAGTCTTTTTCAATGGTTGTTCACACTTTCTGACCACGCCCACTGGGTATCTGTTTTATGTATCTGAGTCTGGGTATCTGTTTTCCTTTATCCTCGTTGTTTCCCCTCTTTTGTACTTGAGATGTTTACACTGTACTGTTATGGCTATTCCTCTTGTTTGTTCGTTTTCTGGTTCCTGACATACTTCCCCTTCCGGAAGATCTCGCCCCTGAGATCTCACAGGTGTTGGTGGAGAAGATACTCGTTGCAATGTCTGCAGTTGGCTTGAGTCTGAATTATGCAGCGTCGTGCGTATCGCAGGACATAGGAATACCCCACGGCAGACGTCACCAGCAGTAGAACCAGGATCACAACAATGGCGAAGACTATCCACCAATGGATTACGGGTTGAAAGGGCTGATCCGGCTCGACCACAGAATTGAGGGGCTGCAAGCCAGCTGTTAGCTCCTGTAGGGGGATGGACTCAGCACTGCGAAGAGAACCTTGCCGAAGCGTCAATATACCATTACCCGTCAAGCTGACAGTATGTCTGTTTACAGGTTATGGCATGTGAGTGTCAGAGTGATGGGGGAGGCAAGTGAACAGGTCCAGTAGCCAGGACCTTTTATAAACATAGGGGTAAATGTTTTCAAGACTATTGTGTGGCAGAGGTTGATCACTGACTCATGTTTCAAGAAAGCAGCCGATTCACAAGAGGCTGCGTCACTAGCCTCATGGACGGGGCCTGTGGGAGGACAAACTAACATATGGTTATTCTTGTTACAGTGATTTATGCTAGAAAGCAAAAAATATATTTTCCTATTCTCACTGAAGGCAATACATCTTGAATCAACACTATACATAAGAAAGTAAGTGCTATTCTGCACAGAAAATGGAAGGGAGTCGATTCGAAAGACATCAAAGGTGTCAATCGGATCTCCTCGCAAAGGTTTGGTGAGACAGAAATTACGAGAATCGTGCAAAGCCGTTGTCCTGGAGGACAGTTATTACATCCCTATATAAAGCTAAAAAATCAAGAACTGCAAGGCACAAAAGACCTGGAGGCCGAGCCTAGGCTTCCTTTAATGTACTGAACAACTGTTTGTTTCACATAATGGTTGGAGTTATGTATGTTTGCAGGGGAGCCTGCAGACTCAAATATAAATCTTGTATACCTGGTCTTATGTGTCTCAATGCTAAGTCAAAATATAACAATTCTTGTAGGAGCTTTTTTCTCTTCCTAATGCCATAGTCTATCGTAAAATGGCGCACAACTTGGTTCAATACATCTACAGCTGAATATAGCCTATTAAAGGCAGATTGCATGGCATGCATATTACTTAATGATGTTGAGTGTTCCATAATAAACATTTAACTATATAAAATCTTTCTCAGTTAATGACTCTAGTCCTCTATTTTTCCATGAATAGCATCAACTTGAGCCTGGGTCGCGGCACCAAATAGGTTATTAGACAAGGATCCTCAAAAAAATTATTTCCCTTTTTTTTTTTTCTATAATTCATAGAAGCATGCAGCTTGTTTTGATTAGTAGTCATCACATAGCCTAAAACTTTTCTTAGATGATGCAACAATGAACTGAATTCGTTTTCAAAATTAAAGAGTGTGTATTTTTTTGCTTTTACAGCTGGATACTCAGGTGACATTTGAATAATATTTCAAGTAACGAAGCAGCTAAAATCCGTGCTTTATATAATGCAGCTAAAACATCTTCTGTGAGGCTAAACGGTACTATAGTCTCTGTCTGTGAGGACTATAATATAGAGAGTATGTTGGTGTGAAACTTTGGCCAGCACGTGTTGGGGACTCCTGTTGTGTCAATGAGTCGTACACCGAAAGAGTCAAATCAATCTGTGGTTTATTTCGTCATATTTCCGCTTAATCATTGCATTTTCATCCTTATACATTATTCCTGTTTTATATCGTATTAGTTTTGACACTACATTAAGCAACTCTTGTACCGTCGAAGAGCGAAGGCTTTATCTATGCCGAGGTGGCTCTGAAAGTTTGGGAGTAACCTGAGAAGGTAGGGCCTGTGCATCAGCTGTTTATTGCTGTTGTAGAACGAACATTATTTAATGTGTCATGAGTAGCAGTCACCTCTCCGCTACGAGTCATTATTTTCGGTAGAAGTTTTCTCAGCGATTTCATGGTTGAGCAATGCAAAGAATAGATCAGTGTCTGTCTCTGGATTTAAAGGGTATGCTCGCCTAACCGTTAGACATTGCTGCACGTCGATGCAATCTTCATGAAGGACTTTTACTCTATCTGTGGGGACCGTTGAAACCTTACTAGTCCTGAGGTTTATAATTTTTACCATTATATCACTGATCTTCTCTATTACCCTGTAGGGTCCATCAAAAATAAGTTACAACTTTTTATTTACTTTTTTCTGTGGTCTCGTTTGAGGAACACTGTCTCCAACGTTGATAGTTTTGATTTTGTAGCTTTGTATTTCTTTTATATTTCTTCTCTACCTTTTTCAATGTAAACCTGGCATCTATCATAAACTTTATTTGCAATTGCAGCCATTTCCTCTTTACAGGAGTAAATATCATAAACGTTCCTTGCAAATACAGCCATTTCCTCTTTATAGGAGTAAATATCATACCAGGGCTGCTGATTTTTTTTTTTTCTAACATAGTGTAGGGTACAGGAGGATCTCTAAAAATCCTCTCTCTGTCTCTCTCGATAAAATAGGGACTCCTTTATGGTGCGATAATACGCAGCATTATAGGCCAAGATGTCTATAAGTAGCATTATATCCCAAACGGACACATTTCCTAGAACATTCTCCTCAAAATGTTAACAACGGTATAATTTGCGCGCTTTATTATTTCATCCCCATTTGTATGGTAAGCCGTTATTCGCGTGTCGCACAGGTAGCTTCTAATTTATCTCCTGCATCACGGAATTAACGAACTCTGAACCTTGATCTGTAACAACCGTCTGAGGAACACCGTGTACACAAACAACATCCACGTACAACGCCCTTGCCATTTCGCGGGCTTCCTTACTCCGTAAGGGTACTATAATCAAATACCTTTTAAAAACATCAACTATGAGCATTACGTATCGAACCCCATTATCCGATACACCCATGGGACCCACAAGGTCCATGTGTATTCATTCAAAAGGAGCGGTGACGTCTGGATATTGCCGCCAAGGAGCAGGGTGCAAGTTCCCAACTCACTTTTAAAACGACTACCATGACGCACTTCCTTACATAATTTTCTACATCCCGTTTCATTCCAGGCCAGAAAGCGAACTTTCTACACCGACATAACGTAACTTTGGTTCCTCCGTGCCCTGCAGTGGCGACGAATGAGCCAGAGTTATCGCCTTGGAAATACTTGGGGGGTAGAATCACCACCTTAGTGGCTTCTCCGTACGGACTCACTAAAACACATCATTTATTTCCACCTGTAACTCTGACAGGGGCGGCATCTCACATTATGCCCATCTTCAACACAATATACATAATTTCCACCTGTACCTCTAACAGGGGCGGCATCTCACATTATGCCCATCTTCAACACAATATAACACATTTTCCACCTCTACCTCTAACAGGGGCGGCATCTCACATTATGCCCATCTTCAACACAATATAACATAATTTCCACCTGTACCTCTAACAGGGGCGTCTTCAACACAATATAACATAATTTCCACCTGTACCTCTAACAGGGGCGGCATCTCACATTATGTCTTTTTTCTCTGAGTCTTTGCTCAGTTTTCATTCATGGGGCTTCCTTCTTTTAGCATACTTACATGCTGGCTGCTCAGCATGCAGCTCACTAATCTCCTGAATACTCCAGTCAAGTGTGTGGCCAATACACTCACTATTCAGGTCCATACATATCATATATTTTATTTTCTCATTTTTCGGCGCCTGTTTCTTTTTCTGCACTAGTGCAATACCTTGGCCCTCATTATCCACGTGTTCCACGGTTTTTGTTGTTCCCCATCCACAAACATTATCGCGCGTGTCCTTCTAATTCAATCTCAGTGTCCTGTTGAGCCTTCATCCTTGATAAAAAAAAATCTGCTACTATATTTTCCTTGCCAGGCAAATGATTGATTGTGAAACCATACTCACTCATGAGAGTCTGCCATCTAGCTATCCTGCCGTTGGGACTAGCTGCCTGTAACAACCAGACTAAAGGTCTGTGACCCGTGTGGATCTCAATAGGGTAACCCAGTATTAATGGGCGGTTTACGTGTAACCCATAAATTACAGTTAAAGCCTCTCGTTCAACTATACTGTACCGCTGTTCTGCCGTATTCAATTTCTCACAAAAAAAGATACAGGTCTTAGTTTATCATCATTATCCTGTTATTGCAATACTCCACCAGTATTGTAGTAGGATGCGTAGAGTGACTGTACCAAGCATTCTATCCTTAAACAGTTCACACCATTAGACTTAATTTTTTCATGAGTATACCAATCAACCGCTGCTTGTTCTTACTGTTTGCCAGGTATGACGTTTGGGAGGTGGTAGACACCATGTCCACCTCAAATATAATACCTGCAGATGCATTCTGGACTGCTCTCCTGTGTTGTTCTAGTGCTTTTGTTGATATGGTGCAATCGTATCCATCAAATATGATTGCTGAGCCCCTTCCATAATGATTAAGAACATGTGTCACATAGGTGTCACACACCTTTCCATATGTAGCGTCACATGACCAAGTTACACTGTGTAAGAGGTGGCCACCATCAATAATGAATTGTAAGTTCTCGGGAATCTGTAACTGGCCATTCACCTTTGACTTCAGCATAATGGCAAGGACACTTTTGATGTTTTTGCGCATCATGCCATGATGAAAAAGGGAGGGAGGGTGGGTCCCAAATTCATAACAAAGGAAATCCCGCATTTCATTATGATGCTTTATAATACATGTCACACGCATGAAAAGAACGGCTGCGTTGACTTCCACACTCTGTCCTCTTATAGAAACTTGAGATCTAGCGCTGCTGATTGACAAAACCCTGTCTTTTCGCTTCATTTTCTGATCAGCATAGTTGTGTCCTGTCATTGCTTTTGCTCCAGCTTTCCCCACTGTGTAGGATTCATCAGCATTTGCTGCAGTATTAGCAACTTCACCGGTAGAAATACAGACAAGAGATTCATACCCTTGATATGAGAACGGGGAATGTGTAGAAAGCCAATTAATGAAAGTTTCACAATCCTGACTGTCACGTGCTGTTCTGGATGGACGTAAATCAGCATGCTGGTCTGATGTGCTGTTATGAACACCACATAAGTTTTCCAGTGCATTGCAGATAGGAACACATTTTGGAGTTACAAAGACCCATTTGGTCACAGTGCTATCAGTTATTCCCCTACCACGAGCCAGTTCACCAGATGTCTTCAATAATCTCATGAGTTCTTGCTCAATTATTTGGTGGAAAATTCAGAAGAGTCAAGGTCGTGGGCACGAGAACAAGTGATGTCATTGCGTACGTAGGCGCAACATCCAGCTTTGGCTTGAAATTTAGGATAGAGATAGTAGGAGGGAACATAGTAGAGGTTGCTGTCAGTAGCCTCAGGAACCTGTGTTTCGGTGAGGAAGAGAAGGTGAGGTTTAGAGGAGGAGAGATGGTGTTCCACAGAATGAAAATTAGAACGGAGACCGCGAATGTTGCAGAAATTGATAAGGAGGAGGTTCGAGGAGTTATCAGGACACCTCTCAAATCGGCAGCCAGAAGGGGAGTCCTCCCTGGGGGAATTTATGGTCCCCCGCCAAGCGGGGACTTCGAGGCAGTTATTATTTTCGCCATGTTGAATTTTGAATTTTGGGAAAACTTGTGTGTGTTTTGTGAATGTAGTGTGGTGTAGAAAGAGAGAGGAACTGTCTTTAGAGAGCATGCTGAACTGCTCTCTGGTGTTGATGAGACAAAAGGGAAACGGTTAGTGAGGACATGGGAAGGGTCTTTGAAGGGCTTCAGCACCCTCCTCGCTTCCCATATATCCTCACCGGGAGTAGCTCACGCCCGTTCGGTAGGTGTCTTCCTACCTACTCCTCTTTTTTAAAGGCTTTAAAAAGGTGAAAGCCTTATCAGGAGAATCCCGGGACACAGGCCCATTGAAAGCAAACAGGCCTTCATAATCGACCACAATGATGAAGCATCATTCGATAAAAAAGATATTTCGGTGACACTACCAGCTCCGAAAAACTTGTCTGGTAGTCTGCGAAAGTCGAACCAGTTTGTGTTCCCATGTGACTTGGGAAGATTTAATTTATCGTAGGCCTGTTGATGGACATAAGTGCATTTTGCTAAATTTTCAAAAGGAATTTTGATTCTTTTAAAAGGATGTATATGTACTATTGATACATAAAAAATGTGTACTATCCTCTTTTTTAAAGACTTTAAAAAGGTGAAAGCCTTATCAGGAGAATATCAATTTTGTTTATGGTTAAAGGTAAATGACAGCTGCTCAAATGAACACTGACAGAGACAGGGTCACGTTACCAGGGAAGACCCCAGGTCGACAAATCTAAAAAGTGTTTCATCTTACCCCACTTCCCCCTAACTAGGAGCCCCGAGCCAAAAAATATATTCAGTCCTCAGTCACACACACACACACACACACACACACACACACACACACACACACACACACACACGTACAGTGTAATTCAAGCAAACATATCTAAATTGAAAATGACCGTATCTCGCTTATTTCCAAAGTCAAGTTTTTTATTAACAATCAGCAGCGGACAGGAAAAAAATTGATAACCCGACGGGCCTGACGTGTGGGGTGGGCAGTGGAGAGAGAGAGAGAGAGAGAGAGAGAGAGAGAGAGCAAATCATCCGTCTACTGACCTGTATGTCCTCACTAAACTGAGGGAAATCACGAACGGTAGGTATAATAATTTATGAAGAGTAACGAGCCTCCATTATGGGAGGTAAGGGTTGCATATGACTTGCGCTACACTGTCGTGTCATCCTGACAAGATGTTGCATCACTTCCACTGTACCCCTCCACTAGTGATGGCAGCGCTCCACACGTAGGCACGAAGCAAGCACTTAACGAGCATGAGTAAATCTTGTGTTTACACTTGTAATATTTGCTTTGTTTTGTGTATGCAGCTCAGCGTTTTAAGGAAGTAATTGTTTTGAACCTTCGTAATCTTCATTTTCAAGAAAATAAAAATGTATAAGAAATGCATTGTAATTCTCGGACAACGACGTTGTTTGTTAACGCGCATCGGATCCGGGAACGAGTAGGTTTCATTGCTTGTTTCTCCAACAGAAGTTCAGTCATCTATAGGCGATGGAAAGTTTTCAGATTCCGCCATAATCAACTTTACTTTTTAACTCTTAGCGGGTGATATTTTCTCAAATAGTCTCCAAAGCAAATACCCTTCACTCATCGTTAATCAAGTCATACTGAGTATACTATTCTGAGGAGACCTCGGGTAACCTTGTCCCAGGGAATCTACCCCAACGGCCGGTGGCAACACTGTAGGGTGGCGCACGGCTGCCTGAGGTGACGGAGCTCACATATGAGGAGTCCGGCGGTAGTGGCGCGTGGCCTGTCATAAGTGTAACCATGACGTACCCTTTGAGGCTCCTAAATACTCTTCCGAACGCATGTGACCAGTTGTTGTGTCGCGTGTAACCTAGATTGACGCAGCGACGGAGGGGCAGCCTGAGGGACCGAACACCGATTCCTGGTAAGTACTTCCGTGGGTTGCCTCGTAGCAGCACAAGAGGTTTGTACTGATGTTTCTGGAATAAGAAAGTGAAAGGATTGTATCACCTACAAGAGTACTTCCTTCCGTGTATAGTTATGTGAGCTCGTAAATTCCACCGTCGGTTACAACAGAAACGGCAAATCGTGTATACTGCCCCTTTTCACCCCCCCACCCCCTTTTCGTTGCTTTTTTACATAGCTCAAATGGCAATTAGCACTACCCCAACTACCATCCCCTCCCTGTCTTTGGCTTTACAGTGCCTAAAGTCAGGGATCTCCATGACCAATAACCCAGGAAAACTACTGTTGTACAATCGTGGTACACAAGTGTTGACACACTGTCCACTGAGTTTCGTTCACCGGCCCCGACTTTAAAATATATACACCGCATGGAAAGAGGCTAATGTTCAGATATGTCACCACATATACACTCTCCATAATTTATTATATATGAATTTGTCAGTTGTGCACACTGATAACAAGTTTGTAATTTGTGGAGGAAAATGTCTCTTTTTACATTTCGTTCAAATTTAGTCAAGGACAGCTAAAGTTGTTTACAAGGCTATTATGCATTTGAATAAATGTTGTATTCATTCCTGCAACGTCCTCCCTAAGAAAATACGAAGAAAACATTGATAACTTGCACAAATATTCTGATATGATCTAAAAATATATAATGATGAAACCATTTAACTCTCGCTTGACAATGTTATGTAATGACGTCATCGACCATGCCAGCCGGCGCATTTAGGAAACTAGTAGGCTATTGTGAATTGAATTACAAAGCTATTATTTTGCATTTAAGAATACTAAGCGATTCGTTTGCATTTATGAAACTAAGCCATTACTTTGCATTGACGAATACTAAGTTATTATTATGCATTTAAGAAAACTGCTATTATTTTGCAGTAACTTTTTTTGGTCAATTTACGGTTTCACCCAACCAACGATTTCCTCACGTGGTTCATGTTTTTCTAGTAATAGATGTAGAGAATTCCGTGATTTTGTTCCTCATTTCCGTCGCAAATGTCTACTTTTCGAGTTATGCCTCTTTTCAAGTTATGCCTATCCCCTTCCCTAAACGATCTTGGGGGACCTGTGGGAACACGGGTTTTTTCGGTGGGGGAGCATGAAATCGACTAATATGCATTTTAAATGAGGTCGAGAAATCAACAGAATCGCATTAGAACACCAGTGAAAAGGCATAGCCTACATTTGTTTTACTTGGAGCGGGGAAGCGGCCATTGTGATGTAAGCAGTGTTGCCAACGATCCGCTATGGGTGAACATCCCATCCTGATCTGCGCATGCGCGGACTTTGTTTACATACAGAGGGCGGATTATTTTCGGCACGGTACCGTGTCTTTTCTCGCTTACTTATTGTGATCTGTCCCACCCGAGTTTATATTTGTTTTTTATGAAAGTAAAGGATGACGTATGTTTTGAATTTGGAAAATGCGTGAAATATGAAAGTTGACTCCTGCACCTCTTGTATGTCAGCAAATGTGATAAATGAGATAACCTGCACCCCTTGTATGTCGGTAAATGTGATAAATAAGATAACCTGCACCACTTGTAGGGGGAGGTGGGGCAAAATGGCATGGGTGGGTAATATGGACCACCCCGTTTTCTGTGTTTTTAGCTTCTGCCAGCTATTGATAATGATATGGACTTACTCCTCGGCTCATTAGTCAGCTGTGACATCGGGGCAAGTTTGGACGCCGTCGTTTGTTTGTGTGTGAAAAATCCCAGAATATTTTATCACCAGCTGATCTATTGGTAAGGGTCTGATAAAATCGTGTTTATAGGAGTACTGTGACTCATAATTTCATGTGTTATTGCATGATTCTTTGGTATTACTCTGTGCATGAGTCTGACTACTGAAACATTTTTCTGCACCGCCATTGTTCCGCTGAGATTTTTGTTAACATTTTCATTGCCCTTGGGGCAAAACGGCCCACTTAACAATAATAATTATTTTTTGCTGCTAACTAACTCACAACTTCAGTGAACAAAGATAAGGACAAAGTGTTCTCTGTTTCTTTTATATGAATATTAATTTTATGTTCAGGAAGATAATGTCACTTTTCGTTTGTGAGTTCATGTTGTTCATGCTATTGAGCAAAATAACAATTATTTTTGTAATGCATTAAGAACTTTTATGTTGAGAAAGGTAATTTCACTTTAACTTGTGAGTAGTTTCATGAGAGTTCACTGGTGTTCATGCTATTGAGCCACAGATCATTTATTTTTGTAATGGAATAAGAACTTGATGTTCAGGAAGGTAATATCACTTTTCATTTGGAATTCATTGTTGTTCATGCTACTGAGCCTAAGAGCAATTGTTTTCTAATGGAATAAGACCTAGATTATTTTAGTTTTGTTAAGTAATCTTTCTAATGTGATTATCTGTCAAAACGTATGTTTGGCATGTTACCAAACATTTCCATATGAGGGCCATTTTGCCCCATACGTGAGGTCCGTTTTGCCCCGACCGTTGTACAAAATCGTCCACTTGTGGCTATTTTATTTTTTTAAATTCATGAGTAAAGGATCCAAAGTAGTTCTTCCAAAGAGAGTTTATTTTGTTTAATGATGAATAAAGATTGCAAAAACACCAGCTATCTCTGAATATACTACAAAATTGATGCATAATCTGGAGTGAAACCTTAAGGGTGCCGTTTTGCCCCACCTTCCCCTGTGTCGGTAAATGTGATGAGTGAGATAACCTGCACCCCTTGTACGTCGGTAAATGTGATTGGTGAGATAACCTGCACCCCCTGTACGTCGGTAAATGTGATAAATGTGATAACCTATACCCCTTGTATGTCGGTAATTGTAATAAATGTAATAACCTATACCCCTTGTATTTTTTTTTTTTTTTTTTTTACAGCAAAGGAGACAGTTCAAGAGCACACAAAAAGCAAACATTAATAAAAAAAAAAAGCCCGCTACTCACTGCTCCTAAACAGAATCCAAAGAGGTGGCCGAAAGATAGGTCAGTTTCGGGAGGAGAGGTGTCCTGATACCCTCCTCTTGAAAGAGTTTAAGTCGTAGGCAGGAGGAAATACAGATGAAGGAAGATTGTTCCAGAGTTTACCAGCGTGAGGGATGAAAGAGTGAATATGCTGGTTAACTCTTGCATAAGGGGTTTGGACAGTATAGGGATGAGTATGAGTAGAAAGTCAAGTGCAGCGAGGCCGCGGGAGGGGGGGAGGCATGCAGTTAGCAAGTTCAGAAGAGCAGTCGGCGTGGAAATATCGATAGAAGATAGAAAGAGAGGCAACATTGCGGCGGAATTTAAGAGGTAGAAGACTATCAGTATGAGGAGGAGAGCTGATGAGACGAAGAGCCTTAGCCTCCACTCTGTCCAGAAGAGCTGTGTGAGTGAAGCCCCCCCACACATGAGATGCATACTCCATACGAGGGCGGACAAGGCCCCTGTATATGGACAGCAACTGTGCAGGGGAGAAGAACTGGCGGAGACGGTACAGAACGCCCAGCCTCGAGGAAGCTGATTTAGTAAGAGATGAGATATGAAGTTTCCAGTTGAGATTTTGAGTTAAGGATAGACGGAGGATGTTTAGTGTTGAGGAAGGTGATAGCTGGGTGTTGTCAAGGAATAGGAGATAGTTGTTTGGAAGATTGTGTCGAGTGGATAGGTGGAGAAACTGTGTTTTTGAGGCGTTGAAGGACACCAGGTTCTTCTTGCCCCAATCGGAAATAATAGTAAGGTCTGAGGCTAAGCGTTCTGCAGCCTCCAGCCTTGAGTCGTTAAGTTCCTGAAGGGTGGGTCTTCTATTAAAAGAAGTTGAGTAATGCAGAGTGGAATCATCGGCGTAGGAATGGATAGGACAGTTCGTTTTGGAAAGAAGATCATCAATGAACAACTGAAAAAGAGTGGGAGATAGGACAGAACCCTGTGGGACACCACTGTTAATAGATTTAGGGGAAGAACAGTGACCGTCTACCACGGCAGAAATAGAACGGTCAGAAAGGAAACTGGAGATAAAGGTACAGAGAGAAGGATATAAACCGTAGGAGGGTAGTTTAGAAAGCAAAGATTTGTGCCAGACCCTATCAAAAGCTTTTGATATGTCCAGCGCAATAGCAAAAGTTTCACCGAAAGGGCTAAGAGAGGATGACCAAGAGTCAGTTAAGAAGGCTAGGAGATCACCAGTAGAACGCCCCTTGCGGAACCCATACTGGCGATCAGATAGAAGGTCAGAATTGGAAAGGTGCTTTTGAATCTTCCGGTTAAGGATTGATTCAAAAGCTTTAGATAGACAAGAAAGTAAAGCAATAGGACGGTAGTTTGAGGGATGGGAGCGGTCACCCTTCTTAGGTACAGGCTGTATGAAGGCATACTTCCAGCAAGAAGGAAAGGTAGATGTTGACAGGCAGAGGCGAAAGAGTTTGACCAGGCAGGGTGACAGCACGGAGACACAGTTTTTAAGGACAATAGGAGGCACTCCATCAGGTCCATAAGCCTTCTGAGGATTGAGGCCAGAGAGGGCATAGAAAACATCATTTTGAAGAATCTTTATAACAGGCATAAAGGAGTCAGAGGGGGGATGAGTAGGAGGAATATGCCCAGAATCGTCCAGAGAGGAGTTTTTAGAAAAAGTTTGAGAGAAGAGTTCAGCCTTAGAGATAGATGAGACGGCAGTGTTGCCGTCAGGACTGAGGAGTGGAGGGAAATATGAAGAAGTGAAGTTGGAGGAGATGTTTTTGGCTAGATGCCAGAAGTCACGGGAAGAGTTAGAGAAAGCAAGGTTTTGACATTTTCTATTAATGAAAGAATTTTTGGTTAGTCGGAGAATAGATTTGGCACGATTTCGGGCAGAAATGTAAAGTTCATAATTAGCATTAGTTTGAAGGCTCTAGTACCTTTTGTGAGCTACCTCTCTATCATTGACAGCACGAGAACAAGCGTGATTAAACCAAGGCTTTTTTGCGTGAGGAATAGAGAAAGAACGAGGAATGTATGTCTCCATTCCAGAGACAATCACCTCTGTGATGCGCTGAGCACACACAGAGGGGTCTCTATCCTGGAAGCAATAATCATTCCACGGGAAATCGGAAAAGTACATCCTCAGGTCGTCCCACCGAGCTGAAGCAAAATGCCAGAAGCATCGTCTCTTCGGTGGGCCCAGAGGGTGTACAGGAGCGATAGGACAGGATGCAGAAATAAGATTGTGATCGGAGGAGCCCAACGGAGAGAACAGTTTGACAGAATAAGCAGAAGGGTTTGAGGTAAGGAAGAGGTCTAGAATGTTGGGCCGATCTCCAAGACGGTCGGGAATACGTGTAGGGTGCTGGACCAACTGCTCTAGGTCGTTGAGGATAACAAAGTTGTAGGCTTGTTCACCAGGATGGTCAGTGAAAGAGGATGAAAGCCAAAGCTGGTGGTGAACATTGAAATCTCCTAGGATGGAGATTTCAGCGAAGGAAGAGTGGGTCAAGATGTGCTCCACTTTAGAATTCAAATAGTCAAAGAATTTTACATAGTTGGTAGAGTTAGGTGAGAGATAAACAGCACAGATGTATTTAGTAATAGAATGACAGTGAAGTCTTAACCAGATGGTGGAAAATTCAGAAGAGTCAAGGTCGTGGGCACGAGAGCAAGTAATGTCGTTGCGCACGTAGGCGCAACATCCAGCTTTGAATTGAAATTTAGGATAGAGATAGTAGGAGGGAACAGAGTAGATTGTCAGTAGCCTCAGAAACCTGTGTTTCGGTAAGGAAGAGAAGATGAGGTTTAGAGGAGGAGAGATGATGTTCCACAGAACATGTTATAAATGTGATAACCTATATCCCTTGTATGTCGGTAAATGTGATAAATGTGATAACCCTTGAATGTCATCCTGGAATTTGGCCATTCTCTCATAAAAACTAGCATGCTGTATTGCCGCCATCTTGCCTGGACAAACTAATATCAACACTCTGTGATAGTAAACATTGGGTTCTGCGCATGCGCAGATCAGGATCGGATAGACTAAAATACATTGATGAGAGTTATCGCCACGCCGGGCTGCCCACAACATTTCCTCCCGTCACTCCAGAAACACCGGCCGAGGACCGCGAACTTGTTTTCCACTGGAATGCCTCAGATTTGCTACACTTTTTTGTGCTGTCTGTAGCGCCGGTAGGGTTTTTTGAGGGGCGTTATAGACGGCCCCAGCCTGCTAATTTTATTTATGGTGGCTGGCGTGATGTATGACTTGCTTGGCCCATGCTGCCTCCCGGTGCTCCTCTTGGCCGAAGTTGCTGAAGTTAAGGTTGATTGAAGATCCGGACAGCATCCCAAGTGCCTTCCCACCCCTCAACTTACCCACAGCCTCTTTGACCTCAACCAGAGAGGATGAACTTTCGTCAATGGGTGGGTCAGCATCCACCACTTGTAACCTAGCAACTGGAAGCTGCCGACGTGGAGAGTCCACCATGTACAGCTGCTCAAAGTTCTCAGCCCAACGTGCCCTCTGCCCATTCATATAAAACACGAGGCAGCCGTCAGCTGTTCGGATAGTGCTCACCTAATAAGAGGGAGACTTGGAGCGGAGCATCTTCACGGCTCGATAAGCAGGTTGGGGGTCATTCGCATTTAAATGGCCCTCGACTTCCTCAGCGAGACTCCTGACATACCTCTCCTTGTCTCTCCTCAGGAGAGCTCTAGTCCTACGCGACAGAGCCCTGTATTGGTCCCGCTTCCCAGCAAGTCTGGCAGCGCGACTTTCCTCAATATTATCAAACGTCTCCACCGAGGCAAAGGCACTCCTAGATCTCGGGCGCTCTCCAGTGCACTCCTCGACATCTTGCAGAGTCTTACGTTTGAAGGTATTCCACAGTTCTACAGGGTCTTCCAGGGTGCTGAGCACATCGAACCGATTTGAGACCGTCACTGCATACTCCTGAGCACATGCCAGGTCCTTCAGCCTCTCGAGATGGAACACAGTAGTGTTGCATCTCGAGATTCTTTTTGACCTAACATGAAGCTTGAGTGTTGCAACAACAAGCCTATGGTCAGTTGCAAAGAACACAGCACTCCGGTAAACCCTGCAGTTCTGAAGGATCCTCCAACGAGTATTTACGAGAATGTGGTCGATCTCCTTAGCTACACCTCCGGCATCGCTATATAAAGTCCCAGCTGTGGTCTCTGGTACCAGGGACCCGCAATTCTCAACTTTCTGGATTTTGCAAAATTCAGGAGGAGAGAGCTGTTGATGTTCCTGGTAAATTTGCGGAAATGAGTTCCTGTACCCACTGTGGTAAGCCTTCCCTCCAACCGGCAACGTCGCAGTAGTGCTACTCAAGTGTTGTTGTGAATAAACGATGTTCGTCGTGTTCGGCTGTGAGTGGCGGAGAGGTTCACTGCTATTCAGGAAGTGTAAGGGAGGCTTTATCCGTAATTAAGAGGTGAAAATAAATGTAGCATGTGTATGTAACACATGTTAAACCAAGATATCACTACAAAATAATAACACCAGAGAGAAGACGAGGCGTATTATCTAGAGTCGAGACTTTGATGATCCGCTCCTTCATCAGCATTCACGTGTGAACGTGTGCACACTCTCTCTCTCTCTCTCTCTCTCTCTCTCTCTCTCTCTCTCTCTCTCTCTCTCTCTCTCTCTCTCTCTCTCTCTCTCTCTCGATGGAAATCCGATATAATTTTCTCACTTTCTAAGAAATCCGGCCACCTGTTTTTAACCAGTCTCTCACATACCTTCGCAACCACACTAGTGAGTGATACCGGTCTGTAATTTAATGGGTCCGCTCTCTTGCCTCCCTTAAAAATCGGTACCGTACTATGTTTGCTCTCTTCCAATCTTGTGGTACCTTTTCTTCACTCAGAGAGGCACTCATTATGGAGTGCAGTTTCTCTGCAAGTTGATCACTACATTCTTTCAAGATCCACCCTGATACTCCATCCGGCCCCGTCGCCTTTCTTACATCCAATTTGTTCAAACTTTCTTTGACCTCCTGCACCGTTAACTGAATATCTTGCATAACTCTTCCTTTTTCCTGGCCCGGGAGTTGTACAAATTCTTCTTTTGTAAAATTCTATGGAAGCTGTTATTCATCACCTCTGCCATCTTTGCTGGGTCCTCATATGTGGTTTCATCCATTTTCAGTTTATCGATTTTTTCTCTATTCTTTAATTTGCCGTTCACACGTCTATAAAATAGTTTGGGTAGGTCTTTTCACTTGTCGATTATATCTTTTTCATATTTCCTTTTTTCTTCTCTTCTAATCTTTGTATATTCATTCCTTGCTCGTTTGAAATCGTTCCACGAGTTAATTATTCTTCGTCTCCTCCATCCCTTCCAAGCTTCCTCTTTTCTCTTTCTAATTATCTCGGATCTCTTGTTAAACCACTCCTTTTTACCAACATCCTTTTTGGTTACCTTGGGGACATATCTATTTTCGGTTTCCTTGTATAGCTTTAAAAACACCTCCTACTTATCTTGTGTACTGTTGGCTTTGAACAGCCCACTCCAATTTGCATTTTCAAAAAAGGTTCTCATGCTAACAAAGTCACAGTAGTTACTTCTCCCAATTTTGTGATTTTCTTTTCGGTCAATCGTTTTCTTTTCTGATACTTCAAATTCCACAACCTCATGGTCACTCTTCGCTATTGGACAATCTACGTTAAGATTTTCTATTATTTCCGGCGCCTTGCTAAATATATACCAGGTCTAGTCTTGATGCCTCGCCTTCTTTCCCGAATCAGGTATGTTCCTTGATCCACTGAGTCAGCACATGTTCCACTGCCAGTTGCAGTAGTCTTCCTCCCCACGACTCGTCTGCTCCCTGCGTGTCCCAATCCTCCCATTCCACCTCCATGCAGTTGAAATCACCCATTTTAAGTATTCTCTCACACGCCTTCAACATTTCATCCTTGCAACTCACCGTCTCTTATATCATTTGTTTATATTCCCGCAACCCCATACGCTCTTTCATGGGGGCACATACCCTACAACATAATGCCTCCTTCTTCCTTCAGCATCCACAATTTTCACTTTAACACCTCTGTCAAGCCTTCACCCTCAATTACCTCCTCCACCTTAATGCCTTTTTTAACCATCAACATCACACCTCCTCCCTGTTTTATCTTTCTGTCTCTCCTCCATATGTTGTTTGCACCTTCTCCAATCCCCACCACCTCAATTGGGTCACAACTTAGTTTCCGTCAGCCCCACAATATCAGGTTCTTTGTCTCTCAAATAGTCGTTAACTCTATCCACGATGAAACTATTCCATTAATATTCGTATATGTCACTTTCCACCCTTCCTCCTTTTCTGTTAGTTTTATTCCCTTCTTCCTCTCGACCCTATGAACTACTTTCTCACTTTCATATCCATTACTCTCCAAAAAAACTCCCTCTTCTCTTCTTGCGATCTCTTCTCATTTAAATCACGAACCTCACCTCTAAAGGCGGCTTTACACCTGGCAATTCGCGGCTGGCAATACAGGCGCGGCAGCATTTTTGGTCTGGGTCTGGGTCTGGGAGCTCTTCTCGCGGCAAGTTCTCTGCAGCTGAGCGTGTCCGCCTTGTATTGCCGACTGACGGCCGGGTAAACAACATGTCGGCGCCAATAAAACAAGAAATAACAGATGCAGATAACAAGATTTGGAGCCGGGAGGCCGAGATGGCATTGCTAGAGGAAGTGAGACAGCATCGACACTTGTGGGACCCACAAGATAAGCTCTACAAGAAGCAGAGTCTGCGGAAAACAACTTTTGAGAGAGTGGCAGCAACATTACGGGAAATGTTTATCTCTTTGCGAGATATCGAAGGAGGTATAAGGAACGGTTATTTTCGTGTATTATATAATCACACTATGTAATGCCTGGGGGTTGGGATGGCATGTTCCTCCCTTCTCCTTTGTTGTTTAATGCAACAATAAACAATCAATCAATCAATCAATACTACTTATGATAAAACTCGTTTACTTAAAGTATTTCTACAATATTAGGCTGATGGACCAAACTCATTGTGGTTTTAAGATATGGTAGTAGCCTTTTGGGGTGTCTGGGGTGAATTCATGCCCTTGCATTTACTAGCAGTTTACGTCTTGATGCTCCCGGCGGCTCCTCCCACGTGTGAAGGTACTTTCTCCGAGAGCACCCAGAGGCTCTCGCCGCTAGATCGTCGCGGGTGTATTGCCGGCCAGGAATTGCCACGTGTAAAGTGTGTGTGTGTGTGTGTGTGTGTGTGTGTGTGTGTGTGTGTGTGTGTGTGTAATTCACCACGACTTGATCACGCGTTGGTCTCGTAATCGCCAGCAGCAGGTACCCTCCCGACATGAGCAAGTGCTCTTTATCGTCGATCTATGGGTACTGCCAGGACCTCACACACCACACACCCCATCCCCTTTGCTCAAGGGGGGATAGTAACCACTCCTAGTCAACGGAAAGAATCCGGCCTGAGCTGACTCAAACTGCCGCCCTGTCAGACCGTGAAGCCTGGGAGTGTGTGTGTGTGTGTGTGTGTGTGTGTGTGTGTGTGTGTGTGTGTGTGTTTTTATTTTATCACAGAGTGATATCGAGTCTCTCTCTCTCTCTCTCTCTCTCTCTCTCTCTCTCTCTCTCTCTCTCTCTCTCTCTCTCTCTCTCACACACACACACACACACACACACACAGACACAGAGAGAGAGAGAGAGAGAGAGAGAGAGAGAGAGAGAGAGTGAGCAACTTCAGCTGGCCGTGCAATAAGCCGGAGAGCCTTACTGCACCCATACCTCACTATCACCTGTCATCCTCGTCCATGTAGCTATCCAGTCTACTCAAACCAAGCTACCGTCACTGCACTAACTATATGATTGCTTAGTCTATTCCATTCCAGAGAGAGAGAGAGAGAGAGGCAGGCCACACTTGCCATGGAGGTGGGCGGAGAGCCACCCGGCAAATCAGCCAGGAGTGCGGCGCGGGGCTAGAAAACCGTACCTACCATTGTAAATATATAAAGGATGTATAAAGGAATTGTACTGTACTGTATTCATGCCCTGCCTGTGATTCTTCTGTCTCTTCCCTGCTGCAGGATAATGTCTGAGGGCGGCAGTCGGGGCGACGTGGCAATGAGGGTGATCGCGAAAGTCCACAGGCCGGGGGTCACGCCGGAGGAGATGGTGGTCGGCTACAACGAGTGGTCCAACGAGTGGTCCGAGAACTACGAGGAGATGGTGAGAGAGAGAGAGAGAGAGAGAGAGAGAGAGAGAGAGAGAGAGAGATGCCTTCGGTACCAAGTGCCTACGCAGAATCATGGGGTATCGCTGGAATGATTTTGCGTTAAACCGGCGACTACTCCTTGAGGTCCGGGAGTGAAGTAATGCGGCCCCTAGGGCACCCACCTGTAACCACCCGCTTCCCCGTCCCCTTAGATGATCTGGAAAGGCGGGTACCGTGGCCCCGCCATCACGCTGGAGGAGGCGCTGCGCTGGGTACCCCCGGAGCGGCGAGCTAAGGCTAGGGTGCTGGACGTGGCCGCTGGGACGGGCTGCGTGGGCCGCGAACTCCACCGGGAAGGCTTCAGGTGGGTGCCGCAGAGCCGCAGACAGGGGGATGTCCGGTCACCATACTTAAATATCCTCCAGTCCACTGCCTTCTGCCTACCAGTGCCTCAGCCTCAACACGAGTCTAACGCCAAGAGATGAAGATGATGTCTTGGAAATTACGGCAGCTTGTGTAGAGGCAGGGGCGCTGGGTGGGAACTGAGAGCGGGCAGGAGCGGCATTACTATAGTCCATCAACTCTAAATTAAAATTGAGCCCTGTGACTTGGCCCGGCGAAACCCCCATTGTTTACAGATCTAGCGATGACCTGCGCATGACGTTTTGTCTCACTGTTAGTCTGTACGTTATCTATTTATGGAATTTACATACATTCATAATACGACTGCGTGGTGTTATGAATGGCTTGGGATTAGAGGGATTGATTGATTGATTGATTTAGAGTTTCTTTCATGGCGCCGCAACATCTTGGTCATATGGCACCGGAGTAATAAAATGGAAGGCAAATAATTAAAATAATCTAAGGGTGATAAAAGTTATTAGGAAGATAGTTTTGAAATGGTCCATTCAGATATAGCACTAGTTTAAAATATAATAAAATGTTTATTAAAAATGCATTAGTGAAATACAAAGAACTTTCTATAAAGAGACCCTACAAGAGATGGAGGATGCCCATCTCCTGCAGATACCCCATGACGTCATGTCCAGGGGTGAACGCCTTTTCACCCAGCATTAGGGAAAGGGAAAAATTCCCATGCACATCACGACACCGGGAGAGGTACTGCTCTCGCAGATCCCGCAGACTGGGGCACTCGACCTGGGATTAGAGGGAAAGACAACGACTCAGTAAACCTTCCATATCACTTGGCAACGTGGCTCATGCAACGTTGCCGCCTGACGGACCTTGGCAACAGGCGCCAGGCCGCACCATTCAACGTTACGCCACAATGGACAAATGAAGTAGATCTCACTCTGGCGCCCTGCGCAGCCATGCAGAGAGAGAGAGAGAGAGAGAGAGAGAGAGAGAGAGAGAGAGAGAGAGAGAGAGAGAGACACCCTCTCTGAGGAAAGTAATGGAGTGATGTGGCACCAGCGCGGTCTCGTGGGGAATCCTTGTGTCGCGCCCAAGGGCTCAAGTTAAAATTGATAGACTATACTATGTTAGGAATTAGGCCAGTTAACCGGGGGACTAGACAAATTAACTATTTCCCTTATGGAACTAATCTCGGGCCGAGAGTTCAAGCAAACTATGAGTATCGTCTGAGCTCAAATAAGCCTTGGATGGTACTTAAATACTTCGGTCATCGGCTCCCAAACCGAGACAGAATCAACTTATTCACTGCCTGAAGACTAACCACATTTACCATGAAAGGAATAACACTAGTGAAGTGTTTCCTTTCATGAAATAATAACTAATTGTTCTTGCTGAATTAAAATTAAAGAGCAAGGATAATTTAACCGATGGAAACAGAGAGGAAAGCCACGCCATCTGGCGAGAGAAATTAAACATATCGCTTCAGACCCACGTGGTTGGTTTTCTCTCACTCCACCACCGGTCTTCACAAAGTAAAGACCAAGGCACTGCAGCCCGCCCATTAACTCGGACGCAGTGTACCTTCTATTAACTGACTGAGGGATACTACACCCGGCAACGATACTTCAGAGACAACAATATCTTTTGAAACCCGCTTCTCAGCTAAGTGCCCCCAGCAGTTATTTGAGACAGATAGATTTTACTACACGGATCCGGTAGGATTATTATTTGTTCGGCTGTCTGGAGTTGCTTGTTGGATACCTTCACCACCTAAAAGCTGGTAAGCACTTGTTTGTTTGGGATTGTCTGACGGGTGTGTTATTCACTTTGCGAGTGACCTAACTGTTGGGTAGGGTAAATTTACTGATTCCCAACAACTACTACTACTGCTATAACTTCTACTACTACTACTACAACTACTACAGCCGCTCCCACAGGCACATAGACGGTGTGGACCCGTCGGAGGGCATGATGAAGCAGCGGGAGACTGGCATCTATACCAACGACTTCCTGGAGTTTATCGGCAGCGGACACTCCACCGTGCCCAAAGGTATTAGTAATTTGTTTTTTTACATTAAAGGACACGGCTCAAGGGCAACAAAAAGAGTACAAAAAAAAGCCCGCTACTCGCCGCTCCCATGAAAGATAAAAGTAAAGAGTAGCCAAAAGAGAGGTCAATTTCGAGTGGAGAGGTGTCTTGATACACTCTTCTTGAAATAAGTCTAGTTATAGGCAGGAGGAAATATTGACGAAGGAAGGTTGTTCCAGAGTTTACCTCTTGCATAAGGGGTTTGGATAGTATAGGAATGAACATGAGTAGAAAGTCGTGTGCAGCGGGGCCGCGGGAGGGAGGGAGGCTGCAGTTAGCAAGTTCAGAAGAGCAGTCATCATGAAGATATCGATAAAAGATAGAAAAAGAGGCAACATAGCGGCGGAATTCAATTAAGAGGTAGAAGGTTGTCAGTAAGAGGAAGAGAAC
Organism: Eriocheir sinensis; assembly: GCF_024679095.1. Classification (NCBI taxonomy): domain Eukaryota; kingdom Metazoa; phylum Arthropoda; class Malacostraca; order Decapoda; family Varunidae; genus Eriocheir; species Eriocheir sinensis. The sequence goes on along the minus strand of NC_066531.1, from coordinate 19,277,215 downwards.
TGATGAGACGAAGAGCCTTAGACTCCACGCTGTCCATAAGAGTTGTGTGAGTGGAATTATTGTTGATAGGTGGGGAAATTGAGTTTTTGAGGCATTGAAGGACACAAGGTTTCTTCTACCCCAATCGGAAATGATTGCAAGGTGTGAGGTTAAGCGTTCTGCAGCCTCCAGTCTGGAGTCGTGTACTTCCTGTTTGGATGGGCTTCTATTGAAAGAAGTTGAATAATGCAGAGTGGAGTCGTCGGCGTATGAGTGGACAGGACAGTTTGTTATTGAAAGAAGATCACTGATGAATAACAAGAAGAGAGTGGCTGATAGGACAGAGCCCTGTGGAACACAACTGTTGATGGAAGAACAGTGACCGTCTACCACCGCAGAGATACAACGGCCGGAAAGGAAACTGGAGATAAAGGAACAGAGAGAGGGATATAATCTGAAAGAGGGCAGTTTAGAAAGCAAAGACTTGTGCCAGACTCTATCGAAGGCTTTCGATATGTCTAGCGCAACTGAGAAAGTTTCACCGAAATGGCTACAAGAGGATGACCAAGAGCCAGTTAAGAGAGCAAGAAGATCGCCAGTAGAACGCCCATTGCGGAACCCATACTGGCGATCAGATAGAAGGTTGCAAGTGGAAAGGTGCTTTTGAATCTTCTGGTTAAGGATTGATTCAAAACCTTTAGATAGACAGGAAAGTAAAGCTATAGGGCGGTACTTTGAGTGATTGGAACGGTCACCCTTCTTAGGCACAGGCTGTACAAAGGCATACTTCCAACAGGGAGGATAGGTAGATATTGATAGGCAGAGACGAAAGAGTTTGACCAGGCAGGGTGTCAGCACGGAAGCATAGTTTTTAACCCTGGAACACTGAACCTGTTTCCCTGTTACAAGGCCACTGAACGTGGGTAGTTTATACCCGATTTTGGAAAATTAAAGAAAAATAGTAAATATACAAATTTATTAATCCTATCCCGTACACACTAAATATAATCCTCTTACTTAGTAATGAAACTATTAAATTAGAAAACTTACTTTAAGAAACTTAAATTAAAAAGCAAAAAGAAAGGAATGTAAAAAAGTGAAAATTTTTGAATGTTTTTGCAAAAAAAATAAGCAAAAAGAAACCCTCCCATAAAAATCGCTCAGATGCTCCCACACGCTTCCAAGGATGTCAGGCTCTCATCCCAGGGGGTCATCAATGCACAGGCGATGCGGGAACTGTAGGGAAGAGAGTAGGAAAAACACCCTTTTTTTAGTGCACCAGAAATGACAAATTGTGGAATATAATGTGTTTTTTGCTTATAAAACCCATTGAAACTGTGTATAAAAGGCTACTAAGATACAATAAAGGCTTAGCCTGATGATCGCCCACACCAAGCATCTCCACTGGTGTCTATCCCTTGCAACCTCCTGTCATTGATGTTGAAACTTCCCACTTTTTTGAAGTACTTATTGAAATGGCTTATTATATATATTTTTTTTTACATAACATAAACACTTTATCACACATCCGCACTCAAAATCTTAGTTTTATATTTATTACCTACCTCAGCCTTAGAGGCAATCACAGCAGTAGGGGAAGTAGTGGCTCGGGCAGACAGGTTGGCGGCAGCTGTGACACCTGAAACGTGTCTTCTTGTCTGCCTTGGAGTCACACTTCGTGCAACGGACCATAGGGTTCCTCATCTCGGCTGCCGATGCTCCAGCACCTGCAGCTGTGCCAGAGGGGAGGTTGAGGGAGCACACCTGTCTTATGGCCAGCTTCACCTGGCGATGCTGAGACGGGTTGTTCATCCGTTCCCGCGCCGAGGGCTTGATTAGTTGCAGGGCCAGTCCATGCATGAATTTTCTCCTGTGCAATTCCTTGCGTCCTAGCGTTGGATTATTTGCCTTGTATATAATCCAGGAGTTAATGACACTTGCATTTTTCTATATACACTTATCACTGAACGTGGGTAAACGGTACCCGAACACGTCTGTAGCGCAAAATCCAGGCAGAGGAGTGGAGCGACGCGACTTCCCCCTATAAACCCATAGGGTAGAATGAAGCTATACGGAGTCCCAGCGCGCTGGCTTGTGGGGAAGAGGGTGGAACACGAATGACGTCACCTACCCCGGGTAATCTATACCCACGTTCAGTGTTCCAGGGTTAAGGACAATAAGAGACTCCATCAGGTCCATAAGCCTTCTGAGAGTTGAGGCCAGAGAGTGTATAGAAAACATCATTTGGAAGAATCTTAATAACGGGCATAAAGGAGTCAGAGGGGGGGGGGTGAGTAGGAGGAATATGCCCAGAATCGTCCAGGGTGGAGTTCTTACAGAAAGTTTGAGCCTTAGAGACAGATGAGACGGCAGTGCTGCCGTCAGGGTTAAGGAAAAGAGGGAAAGAGGAAGAAGTTAAATTGGAGGAGACATTTTTGGCTAGATGCCAGAAGTCACGAGAAGAATTAGAAGAAGCAAGGTGTTGACATTTTCTATTGATTAAAGCAGTTTTGGTAAGTCAGAGAATAGATTTGGCCCGATTCCGGGCTGAAATTTAAAAGCCATAGTTAGCGGGAGTTCGAAGGCTCTGGAACTTTTTGTGAGCTGCCTCTCTATCTTTAATAGCACGAGAACAAGCACGATTAAACCAAGGATTTTTAGTATGAGGAGTAAAAAAAGAACGTGGAATGTATGCCTCCATTCCAGAGACAATCACCTCTGAGATGCGCTGGGCACACACAGAGGGGTCTCTCTCCTGGAGGCAGTAATCATTCCACGGGAAATCGGAAAAGTACATCCTCAGGTTGTAACGGTGTAACGCTTGGTTGCGGGGACTTGAGGGCGTGAAGGGAAACTCTTGCTGTCTTAGAAGAAATATATTCTTAACCTAAGATACAGCGTAGCGTGGGTGAGAGGGACGAGACGCTAGGTGTGTGTCGTGCGAGCTCTCTCGAAGGAGTGACGAGTTTCAGAGTGGAAAATAATGAAGTTACAATTGGTCACGTATGTCAAGGTGACCTCTAAGCTTGATGAAATGCTTTGTATACAAACTGAGATGGTAAACACTGACAGCTGACATTTCTACAAGGTGGCGTGATCTATCTGTCGTGTTTTTTTTTTCCATTGATATACTACAATTACTTTAACAAGGTCGTCCCACCGAGCTGAAGCAAAATGCCAGAAGCATCGCCTCTTCGGTGGGTCCAGAGGATGTACAGGAGCGATAGGACAGGAAACAGAAATAAGGTTATGGTCGGAGGAACCCAACGGAGAGAACAGTTTGACAGAGTAAGCAAAAGGATTAGAGGTAAGGAAGAGGTCTAGAATGTTGGGCCTGTCTCCAAAACGGTCGGGAATACGTGTAGGGTGCTGAACCAACTGCTCTAGGTCGTTGAGGAGAGCAAAGTTGTAGGCTTGTTCACCAGGCTGGTCTGTGAAAGAGGATGAGAGCCAAAGCTGGTGGTGAACATTAAAATCTCCCATGATGGAGATTTCAGCGAAGGGAGAGTGAGTCAAGATGTGCTCCACTTTAGAATTCAAATAGTCAAAGAATTTTACATAGTTAGTAGAGCTAGGTGAGAGATAAACAGCACAGATGTATTTAGTAATAGAATGACAATGAAGTCTTAGCCAGATGGTGGAAAATTCAGAAGAGTCAAGGTCGTGGGCACGAGAGCAAGTGATGTCGCTGCGCACGTAGGTGGAACATCCAGCTTAGGATTAAAATTTAGGATAGAGATAGTAGGAGGGAACAGAGTAGAAGTTGCTGTCAGTAGCCTCAGTAAACTGTGTTTCGGTGAGGAAGAGAAAATAAGGTTTAGAGGAGGAGAGATGGTGTTCCACAGAATGAAAATTAGAACGAAGACCGCGAATGTTGCAGAAATTGATAAGGAGGAGGTTCGAGGAGTTATCAGGACACCTCTCAAGTCGGCAGCCAGAAGGGGAATTTATGGTCCCCCCCCCCAGGCGGGGACTCCGTGGCATTGTTATTTTTCGCCATTTTGAATTTTGAATTTTGGGAAAAGGTGTGTGTGTTGTGTGAATGTAGCGTGGTGTAGAAAGAGAGAGGAACTGTCTTTAGAGAGCATGCTGAACTGCTCTCTGGTGTTGATGAGACAAAAGGGAAACGGTTAGTGACGACATGGGAAGGGTCTTTGAAGGGCTTCAGCACCCTCCTCGCTTCCCATATATCCTCACCGGGAGTAGGTCACACCCGTTCGGTAGGTGTCTTCCTACCTACTCCTACTATAGGATCGCAAAACAGTTCATGGTAATCCCATCAACTTTTACGAGAGGCTTTTCAAACAGGCGAACTTAGGCGCCGTTTAGGATGGGAAAGAGCCTACATAGAGACTTCAGATTTGCCTGGAGTAAACATTGAGGCGGTCTCCCTAGGGTGGGCTAGACGACGCGCCCCCTAGCGTATGCCCCAATGATTAACTGATTTCCTCCTCTCCGGCACTCCAGGAGGCTTCGTGATCATCGTGATGCGCCATGAGTTCCTACAGACCGTGCCTTCCTACAAGGACAAGCTGGAGCCTTACATGGACCAGCTGGAGGCGGACGGGAAGTGGAAGAAGGTAGGGAGCACCGTTGCCAGATTATCGTACTCAGAGCATAGTATTTACCGTTTTTTGACACCTAACTATTGCCAAGAAACATCAGGAATTCACTATTTTAACGATAGATATAAATGAATCTAGTTAATCAGCCCCAGGAGACAGTTTTGGGGTTGAAGTTGGTAAATATAAGAGGCTGAGTACAACTATCTGGCAACATTGGACTACAAGAAAACATTTACTCTAATCGAGGCTTCTGTCTGGCGGGGCTGTTCACTGTATGGGCGCCTGTCACGACACTCTGGTATAAGGAGATGGTCAGGAGCTGGCCAGGGGGAGAAGGTCACGTATTTGAAATGATGGTCATAATTCCTTCAGGTGGAGCGGCGCATCGTCCCAAACTATTTCTGTGACAAGGAGGGTCTCGTCTTCGTCTTCCGCATCACTAAGCCTGAGTGAGGAGGAAGAGGAGGGAAGGGAAAGGAGAGAGATGAAGAGGAGGAGTTATAGTGGTGCTGTGCCAAGGCTGTCTCTGTGTAACAGCCTTGGCTCTCGTCGCGGCACCCGAGACTGAGGTGTGAATTATCGTGGTATCATGGCGCCTACGATGTTATATGATAGTCTACGCATAGGGCACATTTGTCCGTATTAATCATATTATTGAAATTGTCGTAAAAATATGTTTTAGTTTATAAGACTGAGGCTGCAGAATCCTTAACCTCAGACCTTGCTATCATCTCCGATTGGGATAAAAGGAACCTTTGGGTTTTTGTGTCTTCCAATGCCTCAAAAACCCAATTTATCCACCTTTCAACTCGACACAATCTTCCAAACACCTATCCCCTATTCTTCAACTACACTCAGCTGTCACCTTATAATTCTTCAGAACTAAATATCCTCGGTCTATCTTTAACTCAAAATCTTAACTGGAAACTTCTCATCTCTTCTCTCACTAAATCAGCTTCCTCGAGGTTGGGCGTTCTGTATCGTCTCCTCCAGTTCTTCTGCCCCGCACCGCTGCTATCCATATACAAGGGCTTTGTCCGCCCTCGTATGGAGTATGCATCGCACGTGTGGGGGGCTCCACCCACACAGCTCTTCTCTATCTTTCGGCCACTCCTCTGTTGTAAAAAAAAAATAAGGGCGCTGATTATGTAGCTGTATGTGTGTGTGTGCATGTGTAATGGCAAGTTGCCAGAACACGATAACGAAGACCTCAGACTCGTGTGCTGCGACTATAGTATACGTTTAGGAATGCTTGGTCTGGGTCTTGGGGTCTTGATGATGTACAGACATGTGTATATATATAATAAACGGGTGCCTACTTCCCCTCAGAATCATGTTAATCTTTGTTTGTTTCTCAAGTTAATTTAAGTGATTACTCATCCTAATTTTAAATGCGTCTGCTGTTCCTAATGTATAATGCGTCTGCTGTTCCTAATTTATAATGCGTCTGCTGTTCCTAATTTTAAAAGCGTCTGCTGTAGCCCTACGTGGCGCAATGCAGAGGAAGTTAACTTATTTAATCTGAAAGTAAAGTGAAATGATCAGCAATTAAAGTTAAGTAACAGAGCAGTGAAGTTTATGTGGCAGTGAGCATGTGGAAGGATGAGATGGAACGAGAGAACAAAGATTAACGAAAAGAATAAAAACTCTCGCTCCCATCCCTCCCTCCTCCTTACTTCCTTCCTCGAACAGAGTCGTCCGCCACTGGAACAGCCTCCCCGCAGAAGTAGTCAGTGCGGAAACGATCAACTCCATTTCCACTGACAGTAACTTTACTGCGTCGGGAGTGAACTGAACGTATCCAAGGTCACTTAATGTTCTTAGTTCTGTTCTTTTCTTCTTCTATTATGAGATATCATCATCATCATAATTTCGTTTAACGTCCGTTTTCACTCTTCCTGAGCGGTTGGACGCTTTATGGGTCTCCTCTATTCTGCTCTGTCTTCTGCCTGATGCTCATCCAATCCCATCACTGTCAAGTCTTCCTGTATACACCTTCTCCACCTTTTCCTAGGTCTACCAACTGGTCTCTTCCTTTTACTTTCAATCTCTCCAAAACTCCCAGCACTGTATCCTCCCCTGCTTTTCACATGTCCGAACGATAGGAGTCTCCCTTCTGAGCACTGTTTCCAGGTCCTCTACTCCACATCTGTTAGTTACATCTGCACTGCGCACCCTGTCTTGCCAATCTCTCCAAACCTCCCAGCACTGTATCCTCCCCTGCTCTCTTCACATGTCCAAACCATCGGAGTCTTTCCCATCGGAAGGAGTTTCTTTTCAAACCGAGTCATCCGTCACTGGAACAATCTTTCTTCAGAAGTAGTAAATGCGAAAACTATCAACTACTTCAAATATAGAATCGACCGTCACTTCGCTGCGTCGGGAGTAAACTGAATATTGAGGTGCTTTCATCTGCTCCTCAATATCGAGGTGCTTTCATCTGCTCCTCAATATCGAGGTGCTTTCATCTGCTGCTCAATATCGAGGGGCTTTCATCTGCTCCCCAGGCCCCAAGTGGCTGTCGAGCAGATTAAATCACCAAAGCGGGCAACCTCGTAATGACCCAATAGGCTTTCTGTTTCCTGCATTTTCATGTTTCCATGTTTATGAGGTGGTGGCGGAGTGGTTAGCGTGCCGACCCCGCATTCGCAGCGTTGATGATGATGAGGGTTCGAATCCGCCGCTAACCACCTGGGATTCTTCAGTCACCGCCGAGGGGCCTAAGACTACCCACATGCTGTCCTGAAGACTATCCACCAACCCGGACTCTAGAAGAAGCTATGCAAGTGAAATCAAGAATGATCTCCGGGGGGCAGCATGAGCCAATAATAATTGCGCCACTTTAAACAATTGTCTGCGCCATAACGAGCTCGGGCCCACCATCAGGCCCCTAATAAAAAAAAGCCTACCGCCGCTTTGGGTCACATGTAAAAAAAGAAGAAAAAAAATTGTTTCCAGGTCCTCTACTCCACATCTGTAAGCTACATCTGCACCCTATCTTACCATTCTCTCCACAACTCCCAGCACTGTGTCCTCCCCTGCTCTCTTTACATGTCCAAACCATCGGAGTCTTTCCCTTCTGGGCACTGTTTCCTTGCAGGTCCTTTACTCCACATCTGTTAGCTACATCTGCACTGGATCGACACCCTTCTATTATGAGATATGGAACAAAGAATAAAGAAGATAATTAATTGCTCTCCCGCCCCCTCCCTCCCTCCCCCCCTTCCTTCCTCGAATTGAGTCGTCCGCCACTGTAACAGCCTTCCTGCAAGAGTGGTTAGCGCATACTGTGTGATTTTCAGTTAATGCAAGAAACATGTGTGCAATATTCATGCAGTGGAGGAAATGATAAGACTCGTAATATGATAATAGAAAACAGTAAAGGAAGGAATATTAATTAAATGCATGAAACCAATTATAATAATTTTCCACAGATAGAGGTCGTTTTTTTCTTGTTCTTGTTTTAATAGTTTTATTTTTCTTCTTCTATATAAGAGAGAGATAATAATGATGATACTACTACTACTACTACTACTGCTACTACTACTACTACTACTACTAATAATAATAATAATAATAATAATAATAATAATAATAACTAATATAAGAAGTGTGATAAAGGAGAAGAGAGGAAGAAGAGAAAAGAAAAAGGAGAAAGAAGAGAATTACAGATGAATAAACAAGAGGAAAGAAGGAATGGAGGAAACACAAGGAATCGAATTAGAAATAATGGAAATATATAACAATAGAACGGGTCAAGGGGGAACGGGCGGGGGGGGGGGGGGGGGCGGTACTAGGCTCACCTCAAAACAAAATAACGTGACTGAGAAAGAGTAAGGAAGGAGAGGGAGAGAAAGAGTGAGGGAGGAGAGAAGATGGAAGAGAAGGGAGGGGAGAGGGAGAGAAAGAGTAAGGGAGGAGAGAAGATGGAAGAGAAGGGAGGGGAGAGGGAGGGAAAGGAGGGGATGGAGTGAAAGGAAGGAGAGAGAGAATAAGGGAGGAGAGGAAGGGATGGAGGGAGGTAAGGAGTAAGGGAGGTGATAAGAGGGAGAGAGGGGTGTAAGTAAAGGAAGGTGAGGGAGAAAAAAAATAAGGGAGGAAAGGAGGGGATGGAGGGAAAGGAAGGAGGTGAGGGAAATGAGTAAGGCGAGGTTCCCACTATTCCGTTTTGACGGATCCGTCGACGTTAATAATGACCTCAAAATGACGTCAGCGAAATAGCGGCCGCTCGGCACGGATCATCCACTCCGTCGTTCCATCGCTTATCATTTGTTGACAAACATATGGACAGCACTGACCACAACGACCTCTTGTATATGTTATTTTGTAGCTAAGTACTTATATTTCATATTTTTATGATATGTAGGATACAGAATTTTCAATCTGCAGAACACTATCTCTCCTCCTCTAAACCTCACCTTCACTTCCTCACCGAAACACAGGTTTCTGAGGCTACTGACAGCAATCTCTACTCTGTTCCCTCCTACTATCTCTATCCTAAATTTCAGTCCAAAGTTGGATGTTGCGTCTACGTGCGCAACTGCATCACTTGCTCTCGTGTCCACATCCTTGACTCTTCTGAATTTTCCACCTCTGGCTAAGACTTCATTGTCATACTATTACTAAACACATCTGTGCTGTTTATCTCTCACCCAACTCTACTAACTATGTTAAATTCTTTGACTACTTGAACTCTAAAGTGGAGCACATCTTGACCCACTCTCCTTTCACTGAAATCTCCATCTTGGGAGATTTCAATGTTCACCACCAGCTTTGGCTTTCATCCTCTTTCACTGACCAGCATGGTGAACAAGCCTACAACTTTGCCCTCCTCAACAACCTAGAGCAGTTGGTTCAGCACCCTACACGTATTCCCGACCGTCTTGGAGACCGGCCCAACATACCTTACCTCTAACCCTTCTGGTTATTCTGTCAAACTGTTATCTCCGTTGGGCTCCTCCGATCACAACCTTATTTCTGTATCCTGTCCTTTCGCTCCTGTACATCCTCTGGACCCACTGAAGAGGCGATGCTTCTGGCATTTTGCTTCAGCTCGGTGGGACGACCTGAGGATGTACTTTCCCGATTTCCCGTGGAATGATTACTGCTTCCAGGATAGAGACTTCTCTGTGTGCGCTCAGCGCATCACAAAGGTGATTGTCTCTGGAATGGAGGCATACATTCCTCGTTCTTTCTCTACTCACACTAAAAAGCCTTGGTTTAATCACGCTTGTTCTCGTGCTGTCAATGATAGAGAGGCAGCTCACAAAAGGTACCAGAGCCTTCAAATTAATGCTAATTATGAACTTTACATTTCTGCCCGGAATCGTGCCAAATCTATTCTCCGACTAACCAAAAACTCTTTCATTAATAGAAAATGCCAAAACCTTGCTTTCTCTAACTCTTCCCGTGACTTCTGGCATCTAGCCTAAAACATCTCCTCCAACTTCACTTCTTCATCTTTCCGTCCAATCCTTAGTCCTGACGGCAACACTGCCGTGTCATCTATCTCTAAGGCTGAACTCTTCTCTCAAACTTTTTCTAAAAACGCCACTCTGGACGATTCTGGGCATATTCCTCCTACTCATCACCCCTCTGACTCCTTTATGTCTGTTATAAAGATTCTTAAAAATTATGTTTTCTATGCCCTCTCTGGCCTCAATCCTCAGAAGGCTTATGGACCTGATGGAGTGCCTCCTATTGTCCTTTAAAAATGTGCCTCCGTGCTGTCACCCTGCCTGGTCAAACTCTTTCGCCTCTGCCTATCAACATCTACCTTTCCTTACTGTTGGAAGTATGCCTTCATACAGCCTGTGCCTAAGAAGGGTGACCGTTCCAATCCCTCAAACTACTGTCCTATAGATTTGCTTTCTTGTCTATCTAAAGCTTTTGAATCAATCCTTAACCGGAAGATTCAAAAGCACCTTTCCACTTCTGACCTTCTATCTGATCGCCAGTATGGGTTCCGCAAGGGGCGTTCTACTGGTGATCTCCTAGCCTTCTTAACTGACTCTTGGTCATCCTCTCTTAGCCGTTTCGGTGAAACTTTTGCTATTGCGCTCGACATATCAAAGGCTTTTGATAGGGTCTGGCACAAATCTTTGCTTTCTAAACTACCCTCCTACGGTTTCTATCCTTCTCTCTGTACCTTTATCTCCAGTTTCCTTTCTGACCGTTCTATTTCTGCCGTGGTAGACGGTCACTGTTCTTCCCCTAAATCTATTAACAGTGGTGTCCCACAGGTTCTGTCCTATCTCCACTCTTTTCTGTTGTTCATTGATGATCTTCTTTCCAAAACGAACTGTCCTATCCATTCCTACGCCGATGATTCCACTCTGCATTATTCAACTTCTTTTAATAGAAGACCCACCCTTCAGGAACTTAACGACTCAAGGCTGGAGGCTGCAGAACGCTTAGCCTCAGACCTTACTATTATTTCCGATTGGGGCAAGAAGAACCTGGTGTCCTTCAACGCCTCAAAAACACAGTTTCTCCACCTATCCACTCGACACAATCTTCCAAACAACTATCCCCTATTCTTTGATAACACCCAGCTATCACCTTCCTCAACTCTAAACATCCTCGGTCTATCCTTAACTCAAAATCTCAACTGGAAACTTCATATCTCATCTCTTACTAAATCAGCTTCCTCGAGGCTGGGCGTTCTGTACCGTCTCCGCCAGTTCTTCTCCCCTGCACAGTTGCTGTCCATATACAGGGGCCTTGTCCGCCCTCGTATGGAGTATGCATCTCATGTGTGGGGGGGCTCCACTCACACAGCTCTTCTGGACAGAGTGGAGGCAAAGGCTCTTCGTCTCATCAGCTCTCCTCCTCATACTGATAGTCTTCTACCTCTTAAATTCCGCCGCAATGTTGCCTCTTTCTATCTTTTATCGATATGTCCACGCTGACTGCTCTTCTGAACCTGCTAACTGCATGCCTCCCCCCTCCCGCGGCCCCGCTGCACTCGACTTTCTACTCATGCTCATCCCTATACTGTCCAAACCCCTTATGCAAGAGTTAACCAGCATCTTCACTCTTTCATCCCTCACGCTGGTAAACTCTGGAACAATCTTCCTTCATCTGTATTTCCTCCTGCCTACGACTTGAACTCTTTCAAGAGGAGGGTATCAGGACACCTCTCCTCCCGAAACTGACCTATCTTTCGGCCACCTCTTTGGATTCTTTTTAGGAGCAGCGAGTAGCGGGCTTTTTTTTTATTAATGTTTACTTTTTTGTGCCCTTGAGCTGTCTCCTTTGCTGTAAAAAAAAAAAAAAAAAAAAAGTTTGAGGGATTGGAACCCTTCTTAGGCACAGGCTGTACGAAGGCGCACTTCCAGTAAGAAGGAAAGGTAGATGTTGATAGGCAGAGGCGAGAGAGTTTGAGCAGGTAGCATAGTTTTTTAAGGACAATAGGAGGCACTCCATCAGGTCCATAAGCCTTCTGAGAGTTGAGGCCAGAGAGGGCATAGAAAACATCATTCCTAAGAATTTTAATAACAGACATAAAGGAGTCAGAGGGGGGATAAGTAGGAGGAATGTGCCCAGAATCGTCCAGAGTGGAGTTGTTACAAAAAGTTTGAGGGAAGAGTTCAGCCTTAGAGATATATGAGACGGCAGTGGTGCCGTCTGGGTTGAGAAGAGGCAGGAAAGAGGAAGAAGTGAAGCTGGATATATTTTTGGCAAAGAGGGGTCTCTATTGTGGAAGCAGTAATCATTCCACGGGAATTCGGAAAAGTACATCCTCAGGTCGTCCCACCGAGCTGAAGCAAAGTACCAGAAGTATCGACTCTTCGGTGGGTCCAGAGGATGTACAGGAGCAATAGGACAGGATACAGAAATAAGGTTGCGATCGGAGGAGCCCAACGGAGAGAACAGTTTGACAGAGTAAGCAGAAGGGTTAGAGGTAAGGAAGATGTCTAGTATGTTGGGCCGGTCTCCAAGACGGTCGGGAATACGTGTATAGGAAGCCACCGCTGAAACGGTCGGCTACTCTCCTCCGGTGAGACAAGGAAAATGGTGTGGCAGCACAGACTCAATTAGTGAATGTTTTGATCTTCTTGTATCTCGTCGCGCTCCTTGTTGTCCGTGTTGCGTCTTTAATGTTTGTCTCTCTTGTTACTCGTTTATCTTCCACTGTCTGTCCTCGTCCTCCTATTGTTAACTCATACATATTGTTTACACACACTATCATTTATATGTAATCTAAAAAATACAACATTCATACAACCGCATACACACAAATACACCTTTTCAATGTGTTGTGTTTGTCCTTATGACCTGTACGATTTTTATGCCAATAAACAACCCTGACGGATATGGAGTTTCTCTATCCGTGAACCAAATAGCACTCGGAACACTCGCTACCACCTATAATTGTTGACCCCGGAGTGTTGCTATGGTTCAAGGTGGCTTGTAAACCGATGCCGTTTATAAGGGCACTCTCTCCCAGAGCGGTGGACCTGGGTCTGAAATGATCCATTCGTCTACCCTCTCCTGGGGCAATAAACTTCAAAACCGCTTGGGGGTCGTGAGGTTGAGCCTCAGGTCAGGAGAAGCATTACGCCGTGGACGTAGTTGCCACCTTCAGGGTTCTCCCCCGCCCTCCTTCAGGCACCCTCTGTGCCCTCCTCCAGGCGCCTTCTGCGCCTCCTCCAGGTACCCTCTGTGCCCCCTCCAGGCACCCTCTGTGCCCCGTCCCCAGGCACCTTCAGCGCCTCCTCCAGGCACCCTCTCCAGGCCCCTTCTGCGCCCTTCAGGCACCTTCTGTGCCCCTGGGTGCTCCTCCCACCCCCTGGCACGCTGGCAGCTAGAGCCTTCACACGCAGTTCCCTCGCCGCTCTCTCGGATTGCCGTGGCCCCTGGCGCGTTTACGGCAATGCCTTTTGCCCATCTCCACACCGTTCGATTTCACCATGCTGGATGACGACAACTTCCTCTACAACAGCGGTGTCCTTCAGAGCACCACTCTTCTGCTCAGGACCCGTCTACGTGGTTCGCGATTTTGGAGTGCGGATCCAAGCCTTTCAGAATCTATTAAACAGCCAACCACTCAACTCACCTCAGCTCGACTCACCGTAGCTGTTCTCACTGCGCTACTCACTCCAGTTCGACTCTCCGTAGCTGTTCTCACTGCGCTACTCACTCCAGCTCGACTCACCGTAGCTGTCCTCACCGCACAACTCACCCCAGCTGAAACGGTCGCGTACTCTCCTCCGGTGACACAAGGGAAATGGTGTGGCAGCACAGACTCAATTAGTGAATGTTTTGATGTTCTTGTCTCTCGTCGCGCTCCTTGTTGTCCGTGTTGCGTCTTTAATGTTTTTTTTTTTTTGTTTTTTTACAGCTAAGGAAACAGTTCAAGGGGTAAGGAAAAAAAAAAGCCCGCTACTTACTGCTCCTGAATAGAGGTCAAAGGAGTGTTCAAAAAGAGAGGTCAATTTCGGGAGGAGTGGTGTCCTGATACCCTCCTTTTGAAAGAGTTCAAGTCGTAGGCAGGAGGAAATGCAGATGAAGGAAGATTGTTCCAGAGTTTACCAGCGTGAGGAATGAAAGAGTGAAGATGCTGGTTGACTCTTACATAAGGGGTTAGAACAGTACAGGGATAAGCATGAGTAGAAAGTCGTGTGCAGCGGGGCCGCGGGAGGGGGGGAGGCTTGCAGTTAGCAAGTTCAGAAGAGCAGTCAGCATGAAAATATCGATAGAAGATAGAGGGAGAGGCAACATGGCGGCGGGTTTGAAAGGTAGAAAAATATCAGTATGAGGAGGAGAGCTGATGAGACGAAGAGCCTTTGACTCCACTCTGTCAAGGAGAGCTGTGTAAGCGGACCCCCCCCCCACACACACACATGAGATGCATATTCCATACTAGAGCGGACAAGGCCCCTGTAAATAGATAGCAACTGTGCGGGGGAGAAGAAATGGCGGAGACGGTACAGAACGCCCAGCCTCGAGGAAGCTGATTTAGTAAGAGATGAGATATGGTGTTTCTAGTTGAGATTTTGAGTTAAGGATAGACCGAGGATGTTTAGTGTTAAAGAAGGTGATAGCTGGGTGTTGTCAAAGAATAGGGGATAGTTGTTTGGAAGATTGTGTTGAGTGGATAGGTGGAGTAACTGTGTTTTTGAGGCGTTAAAGGACACCATGTTCCTCTTGCCCCAATCTGAAATAATAGTAAGGTTTGAGGCTAAGCGTTCTGTTGCCTCCAGCCTTGAATCATTACGTTCTTGTTGGGTGAGTCTTCTATTAAAAGAAGTTGAGTAATGCAGAGTGGAGTCATCGGCGTAAAAATGGATAGGACAGTTCGTTTTGAAAAAAAGATCATCAATGAACAACAAAAATAGAGTGGGAGATAGGACAGAACCCTGTGGGACACCACTGTTAATAGGTTTAGGGGAAGAACAGTGACCGTCTACCACAGCAGAAATAGAACGCTCAAAAAGGAAACTGGAGATAAAGGTACAGAAAGAACGATAGAAACCGTAGGAGGGTAGTTTGGAAAGCAAAGAATTGTGCCAGACCCTATCAAAAGCTTTTGACATGTCCAGCGCAATAGCAAAAGTTTCACCGAAACGGCTAAGAGAGGATGATCAAGAGTCAGTTAGGAAGGCAAGGAGATCACCAGTAGAACGCCCCTTGCGAAACCCATACTGGCGATCAGATAGAAGGTCAGAAGTGAAAAGGTGCTTTTGAATCTTCCGGTTAAGGATTAATTCAAAAGCTTTAGATAGACAAGAAAGTAAAGCTATAGGACGGTAGTTTGATCGATTGGAACGGTCACCCTTCTTAGGCACAGGCTGTATGAAGGCATACTTCCAGCAGGAAGGAAAGGTAGATGTTGACAGGCAGAGGCGAAAGAGTTTGACCAGGCAGGGTGACAGCTCGGAGGCACAGTTTTTAAGGACAATAGGAGGCACTCCATCAGGTCCATAAGCCTTCTGAGGATTGAGGCCAGAAAGGGCATAGAAAACATCATTTTGAAGAATCTTTATAACATGAATAAAAGAGTCAGAGGGGGGATGAGTAGGAGGAATATGCCCAGAATCGTCCAGAGTGGCGTTTTTAGAAAAAAGTTTGAGAGAAGAGTTCAGCCTTGAAGATAGATGAGACGGCAGTGTTGCCGTCAGGACTAAAGTGTGGAGGGAAAGATGAAGAAGTGAAGTTGGAGATGTTTTTGGCTAGATGCCAGAAGTCACGGGAAGAGTTAGAGAAAGCAAGGTTTTGGCATTTTCTATTAATGAAAGAGTTTATGGTTAGTCGGAGAATAGATTTGGCACGATTCCGGGCAGAAATGGTAAAGTTCGAAGGCTCTGGTACCTTTTGTGAGCTGCCTCTCTATTAATGACAGCACGATGACAAGCGTGATTAAACCAAGGCTTTTTAGCGTGAGGAGTAGAGAAAGTACGTGGAATGTATGCCTCCATTCCAGAGACAATCACCTTTGTGATGCGATGAGCACACACAGAGGGGTCTCTATCCTGGAAGCAATAATCATTCCACGGGAAATCGGAAAAGTACATCCTCAGGTCGTCCCAGCGAGCTGAAGCAAAATGCCAGAAGCATCGCCTCTTCGGTGCGTCCAGAGGGTGTACAGGAGCGATAAGACAGGATACATAAATAAGATTGTGATCGGAGGAGCCCAACGGAGAGAACAGTTTGACAGAATAAGCAGAAGGGTTAGAGGTGAGGAAGAGGTCTAGAATGTTGGGCCTGTCTCCAAGACGGTCGGGAATACGTGTAGGGTGCTGGACCAGCTGCTCTAGATCGTTGAGGATAGCAAAGTTGTAGGCTTGTTCACCAGGCTGGTCAGTGAAAGAGAGTGAGAGCCAAAGCTGGTGGTGAACATTGAAATCTCCTAGGATGGAGATTTCAGCGAAGGGAGAGTGGGTCAAAATGTGCTCCACTTTAAGGTTCAAATAGTCAAATAATTTTACATAGTTAGTAGATTTAGGTGAGAGATAAACAGCACAGTTGTATTTTATAATAGAATGACAATGAAGTCTTAGCCAGATGGTGGAAAATTCTGAGGAATCAAAGTTGTGGGCACGAGAGCAAGTGATGTCGTTGCGCTTGTAGGCGCAACATCCATTATTTGGATTGAAATTAAGGATAGAGATAGTAGGAGGGAACAGAGTAGAGCTTGCTGTCAGTAGCCTCAGAGACCTGTGTTTCGGTGAGGAAGAGGTGAGGTTTAGAGGAGGAGAGATGGTGGTCCACAGAATGAAAATTATGTATCCTACATATCATGAAAATATGAAATATAAGTACTTAGCTACAAAATAACATATACAAGAGGTCGTTGTGGTTAATGCTGTCCATATAATTGTCAATAAATGATGAGCGATGGACCAACGGAGTGGATCATCCGTGCCGAGCGGCCGCTATTTCGCTGACGTCATTTTGAGGTCATTATTAACGTCGACGGATCCGTGAAAACGGAATAGTGGGAACCTCGCCTTACTCATTTTCCTCAACTCCTTCCTTTTCCTCCATCCCCTCCTTTCCTCCCTTATTTTTTCTCTCTCTCACCTTCCTTTACTTACACCCCTCTCTCCCTCTTATCACCTCCCTTACTCCTTACCTCCCTCCATCCCCTCTTTTCCTTCCTTATTCTCTCTCTCCTCCCTTTCACTCCATCCCCTCATTTCTCTCCCTCTCCCCTCTCTTATCTTCCATATTCTCTCCTCCCTTACTCTTTCTCTCCCTCTCCTTCCTTTTCCTCCTCTCCTCCCTTCCCAGTTCCCACCTCCTCCCATACATTCCTCTCTCCTCTTCCCTCTTTCTCAGTCACGTTGTTTTGTTTTGAGGTGAGCCAGTACCCCCCCCCCCCCTTGACCCGCTCTGTTGTTATATATTTCCATTATTTCTATTTCCTTCCTTCTGTTTCCTCTATTCCTTCTTTCTTCTTCTTTATTCTTCTGTAATGTCTCCTTTCTCCTTTTTCTTTGATCTTCTTCCTTCTCTCCTTTATCTCATATTACTGTTACTGTAATTATTATTATTATTATTATTATTATTATTATTATTATTATTATTATTATTATTATTATAATTATTATTATTATCATCATTATTATCTCTCTCTCATATAGAAGAAAAAACTATTAAAACAAACACAAAAAACACGATATCTATCTGTGGAAAAGGATTATAATTGGTTTCATGCACTTAATTAATATTCCTTCCTTTACTGTTTTCTGTCATCATATAACGAATCTTATCATTTTCTCCACTGCATGAATATTGCACACATGTTTCTTGTATTAACTGAAAATCACACAGTATGCGCTAACCACTCTTGCAGGAAGGCTGTTACAGTGGTGGACGACTCAATTCGAGGAAGGAGGGAGGGGGAGGGAGAGCAATTTATTATCTTCTTTATTCTTTGTTCCATATCTCATAATAGAAGGGTGTCGATCCAGTGCAGATGTAGCTAACAGATGTGGAGTAGAGGACCTGCATGGAAACAGTGCTCAGAAGGGAAAGACTCCGATGGTTTGGACATGTAAAGAGAGCAGGGGAGGACACAGTGCTGGGAGTTGTGGAGAGAATGGTAAGATAGGGTGTCCGGTGCAGATGTAGCTTACAGATGTGGAGTAGAGGACCTGGAAACAGTTTCTTTTTTTCCTTTTTTACATGTGACCTAAAGCGCCGGTATGCTTTTTTTATTAGGGGCCTGATGGTGGGCCCGAGCCCGTTATGGCGCAGACAATTGTTTATAGTGGCGCAATTATTATTGGGTCATGCTGCCCCCCGGAGATCATTCTTGATTTCACTTACATAGCTTCCTCTAGAGTCCGGGTTGGTGGATAGTCTTCAGGACAGCATGTGGGTAGTCTTAGGCCCCTCGGCGGTGACTGAAAAATCCCAGGTGTTTAGCGGCGGATTCGAACCCTCATCATCATCAACCCTGCGAATGCGGGGCCGGCACGCTAACCACTCCGCCACCACCTCAGAAACATGGAAACATGGAAATGCAGGCAACATAAAGCCTATTGACTCATTACGAGATTGCCGGCTTTGGTGATTTAATCTGCTCGACAGGCACTTGGGGCCTGGGGAGCAGATGAAAGCACCTCGACATTGACGAGCAGATGAAAGCACCTCGATATTGAGGAGCAGATGAAAGCACCTCAATATTCAGTTTACTCCCGACGCAGCGAAGTGAAGGTCGATTCTATATTTGAAGGAGTTGATAGTATTCGCATTTACTACTTCTGAAGGAAGGTTGTTCCAGTGACGGATGACTCGGTTTGAAAAAAACCTTCCGATGGGAAAGACTCCGATGGTTTGGACATGTGAAGAGAGCAGGGGAGGATACAGTGCTGGGAGGTTTGGAGAGATTGGAAAGACAGGGTGCGAAGTGCAGATGCAACTAACAGACGTGGAGTAGAGGACATCTAAACAGAGCTCAGAAGGGAAATACTCCGATGGTTTGGACATGTGAAGGAGCAGGGAGGATACAGTGCTGGGAGTTGTGGAGAGATTAGCAAGACAGGGTATCTAGTGCAGCTAGATGTGGATAACAGATGTGGAGTAGAGAACCTGGAAACAGTGCTCAGAAGGGAGACTCCTATAGTTCGGACATGTGAAAAGCAGGGGAGGATACAGTGCTGGGAGTTTTGGAGAGATTGAAAGTAAAAGGAAGGAGACCAGTTGGTAGACCTAGGAAAACGTGGAGAAGGTGTATACAGGAAGACTTGGCAGTGATGGGATTGGATGAGCATCAGGCAGAAGACAGAGCAGAATAGAGGAGACCCATAAAGCGTCCAACCGCTCAGGAAGAGTGAAAACGGACGTTAAACGAAATTATGATGATGATGATGATGATATCTCATAATAGAAGAAGAAAAGAACAGAACTAAGAACATTAAGTGACCTTGGATACGTTCAGTTCACTCCCGACGCAGTAAAGTTACTGTCAGTGGAAATGGAGTTGATCGTTTCCGCACTGACTACTTCTGCGGGGAGGCTGTTCCAGTGGCGGACGACTCTGTTCGAGGAAGGAAGTATGGGGGAGGGAGGGATGGGAGCGAGTTTTTTTTTATTATTTTCGTTAATCTTTGTTCTCTCGTTCCATCTCATCCTTCCACATGCTCACTGCCACATATACTTCACTACTCTGTTACTTAACTTAAATTGCTGATCACTTCACTTTACTTTCAGATTAAATAAGTTAACTTCCTCTGCATTGCGCCACGTAGGGCTACAGCAGACGCTTTTAGAATTAGGAACAGCAGACGCTTTTAAAATTAGGAACAGCAGACGCATTATAAATTAGGAACAGCAGACACATTTAAAATTAGGATAAGTAATCACTTAAATTAACTTGAGAAACAAACAAAGATTAACATGATCCTGAGGGGAAGTAGGCACCCGTTTATTATATATACACATGTCTGTACATCATCAAGACCCCAAGACCCAGACCAAGCATTCCTAAACGTATACTATAGTCGCAGCACATGAGTCTGAGGTCTTCGTTATCGTGCTCTGGCAACTTGCCATTACACATGCACACACACATACAGCTACATAATCAGCGACCTTATTTTTTTTTTACAACAGAGGAGTGGCCGAAAGATAGAGAAGAGCTGTGTGGGTGGAGCCCCCCACACGTGCGATGCATACTCCATACGAGGGCGGACAAGGCCCCTGTATATGGATAGCAGCGGTGCGGGGCAGAAGAACTGGAGGAGACGATACAGAACGCCCAACCTCGAGGAAGCTGATTTAGTGAGAGAAGAGATGAGAAGTTTCCAGTTAAGATTTTGAGTTAAGGATAGACCGAGGATATTTAGTTCTGAAGAATTATAAGGTGACAGCTGAGTGTAGTTGAAGAATAGGGGATAGGTGTTTGGAAGATTGTGTTGAGTTGAAAGGTGGATAAATTGGGTTTTTGCGGCATTGAAGGACACAAAAACCCAAAGGTTCCTTTTATCCCAATCGGAGATGATAGCAAGGTCTGAGGTTAAGGATTCTGCAGCCTCAGTCTTATAAACTAAAACAGATTTTTACTACAATTTCAATAATATGATTAATACTGACAAATATGCCCTATGCGTAGACTATCATATAACATCGTAGAAGCCATGATACCACGATAATTCACACCTCAGTCTCGGGTGCCGCGACGAGAGCCAAGGCTGTTACACAGAGACGGCCTTGGCACAGCACCACTATAACTCCTCTTCTTCATCTCTCTCCTTTCCCTTCCCTCCTCTTCCTCCTCACTCAGGCTTAGTGATGCGGAAGACGAAGACGAGACCCTCCTTGTCACAGAAATAGTTTGGGACGATGCGCCGCTCCACCTGAAGGAATTATGACCATCATTTCAAATACGTGACCTTCTCCCCCTGGCCAGCTCCTGACCATCTCCTTATACCAGAGTGTCGTGACAGGCGCCCATACAGTGAACAGCCCCGCCAGACAGAAGCCTCGATTAGAGTAAATGTTTTCTTGTACCAATGTTGCCAGATAGTTGTACTCAGCCTCTTATATTTTCCAACTTCCGACCCCAAAACTGTCTCCTGGGGCTCAATAACTAGATTAATTTATATCTATCGTTAAAATAGTGAATTCCTGATGTTTCCTGACAATAGTTAGGTGTCAAAAAACGGTAAATACTATGCACTGAGTATGTGGTGCCCCGAGGGCTGCGACACCACTCGTGTCATCATCATCTTCACCGGCAATATTTTCCGATGACAACAGCGGTATCGACCGCTAAAACACAACACGGACTCCAACACATGATTGTCCCCACTGTTCATTTACCAACCTATACACAATTGTAATTGCCCATTAACGCACCCGCTTATCTCTCTAAGCCAAAACACAATCACCGCGGCCAAAAACACGATCAGCCGCGGAACAAAATGTTATGAAAACAAAGCTGCGTCACCGCGTGAATTAAGCATGTCGGTTAGGTAGATTATTGTATGAGCTCGGTGTGAGTTTGATGTATGACTCACACGCCTGACGTATTACCCTCGCGATATCTGCCTATATAAGAAGCATTTTCTCCAGGCTTGACCTCAGATTAACCAGCACTCTGTTCGTTGCTGGACACTCAGTTGTCCTTCCCTAGACAACATGGGTAGAACATTCATCGTTGCTACTGTGAGTATGGAGTGAAGAATTACCATAGAGGAAAGCGTATCTAACATATCTATTGTGTTCTATTATCTTAGTTTTACTTAGGATTATATTTCTATGATACTTTATTGTGTGAGTTTTACTCAATATTATACCAGTGTTAACGTCAGTAACCAATAGTGAAAGAAAACCTGAAGACTCATTGAGTCTAGTAAGCCAGTCGCTGGTTTAAACAATATTTTTACCCTCTGTAATATTAAGTAGTATTAAGGTAGAATAAAATACATATAAGAAAGGCGACACCGTTTCATCACCCCATTTACGAACTCCTTTAAATACTCCTAAAGTACCAGAATTTTAAGTCAAGTGTCACTAATACAAACAGTGTGTCGTCTCCCCTGTGTGACCCGGATTACGGGTTACAACATTGGTGTCAGGTGTGGGGTGGTGAAACATGTGGTGAAACTTGTGGTGAAACATGTGGTGAAACTTGTGGTGAAACTTGCGATTTATATTGGTTTATATTGGTATTGTACTGGTGTATGTCCACATCCGAAAGCGAGGGAGAAGACAGTTATTCTTGGAATTACGGGAATAAGACTTTAGAGTTAAAATGCCAGACGAAGGCAAGAACCCTCCCCAAAAAGAAGATGGAAAATCGATCACCCTTGCCCATGATGATCTTGTCACGCTACTTATCAGTCATACCTTGATTGATTTTAGTAGAGTGCAGGGACTCTTATATTTTGTGGTGGAGAAGAAAAAAAGTAAAGCACCAAACCTCCCATGCCATAAGCTAGCAAAGAAATGGATAGAGGATATTGAAAGCCGGACACAGGCAAATTGGGACACTACCGGAAAGATTGAGTTAGCCAAACAATATGCCCTGGGAGCAGCGCGATCATCTCCTCGGTTGTATCACTAGATGTGGACAGGATTGGGAAAAAGTAAAGGAAGACTTCCTACGTGTGTTTCCCACAGTAAGGACCTTTTCGGTCCTCCAGAAAGAATTGGGAGAGGCAAAACGGCGGACAGGAGAAAACATCCGCACCTTCCTCATCCGCCTGGAGACATTGAGAGACGAGTTGATCGCTCTCAAGCCTGACAATGCCAGTTTCCTAACTGAGATAACCGCTTTACGGCTCAGAGAGGCTTTCCCTCCGGCCCTCTTACTCATCCTAACGGAGGAAGACAAGGGGACCCACAGAAGGTATTAAAGAAAGGGTATGAGTATATTAAAGCTTATCCAGAGTCGAAGCTATCCGATGCCGATATCGCCAAAGAAATAAAAGTGCTGAACGTCTGTTCCACCCAGGCATCCGGACCCAAACATGTCTCACAAGCCCGTCCTCCACGCCCTCCAGGCCAGTCACGTTACTCGATACCCCAAAGGGGAGGACGGCACGCCGCGCCACCTACACGCCCATATGGGAACGCGCCCACGCCACCTACATGTTATGCTTGTGGGTATGTAGGACACATGGCTCGCGATTGCACATATGGAAGGCAGTATAGGGGTGCCTACCACCCACCAACGGGCTCTCGGTACCCTCAGTACCAGCCCACTCGAAACAGGCGTCAGCCTGTCTCGCCTGGCGCTGCCTGGCGCCCGGAGTAAACGGCCGGTCCCTCACCACTTAGCTCCTGGGTCTACCGTGAGCAGGATATGAAAAAAAAAAACACGACCCCAGAGTAGCTGCGGCAGTCCACGGCCCTACCAACGCCCTCACGTTGAGATTGTGCGTAGGCGCTAATGCACAAAAGGAGATGGTTTACGCAATGCTAGACACAGGAGCAGGAGCGTCCCTAATAGAAGAAGATTTATTTAGGAAGGTAGGCGGGAAGATGATAGTTACAGAACCTCTCTCCATACAAGGGGTAGATCGGACTCCAATCCCTAATAAAGGAATAGCCGAAGTAGTAGTAGACTTTGGGCACGGAGAAATTATAGAAAAGTTTGTAGTAATATCACAAGGTATAGTGTTACCAACAGCAGTTTTGTTGGGCCTAGAATTTATGTGGAGACAAAATGTGGTAGCTGCACCGCTGGCCACACCTGGGCAGTTTAGTGTAATGGTGGGCGCCTACCCAGTGGAAGTACATTCCTGGCTGCGGACGATATGAGCCCGTACCCAGAAGATTGACTAACCGACCTTAAACCTACTTTAGACGAGATGGAGGAAGTACCAGTGAAAGCATACGCTATTAACGTGGCGTCCTTGCTCCCAGGCACGGCAGGGTATGTCACTCTGGAGGCAGAGATTGGCAGAGCCCAGCAAGCCTTATTTCTCCCAAGGTCCAATGATATCCCTTCTTCATTTTTATTTCCCGGGTTAGTAACCTTAACTCCTAACGTCAAACAAACCAAAGGCAAATTCATCATTCCCTATGCTAACCCAACTGAAGAAACTATTGAGATGCCAACAGGTGAAGTGATGGGACACATTTATTCTTGTCACTCAGAATACTATCAATCATCGACTAATGAATGTGTAGCGGCTGTCACAAAACAGCTACAAAGCCGCCTGTCACCCAGTCAAGTAAGCAGATGGTACTCGATAAGCTGATAGACGAGCTATTTTACCCTCACAACGGGAAAATTGCTGTCTGAAGGCTTAACCCGCAAGTATCCTGATGTGTTTGCTCTAAAAACGAGCCACTCACTATTACCCCCTATTATGTTCACACTTTAAGGCTAAAAATGACAAGCCTATATATAAAAGCCATACCCAATACCAGTAAAATATCATAAAGAAATAGAGATTCAGCTCAAGGACCTTGAGGCCCAGGGTATTATACGCCCTAGTGCGTCACCCTACAGCGCACCTCTAGTCCCTGTTGCTAAAAGGATGGTGGAGTCAGACTTTGTCTCGACTTCCGCGCTCTGAACGATGAATTGATTGATGACAAACATCCACTCCCTAACATTAACCTCATTTTGCAACAGTTAGGGAAAGTAAAGTATTCACCTCCTTGATTTGCGCCAGGGCTATCACCAAGTCCCATTGGCAGAGGAATCTAAACACTTGACAGCCTTCACGACACCTTATGGCCTCTATGAATTCACTACAGTCCCCTTTGGATTAAAAACAGCACCTGCAGCCTATCAACGGATCATGAATCAAGTTCTCATAGGTCTGACAGGAAGAATTGTACATGTATACCTTGATGATTTGATAGTACAAGGGAAAGACATGGACCATCACCTAAAGAACCTCCATGCCGTCTTGGACAGACTGCAGAAGGCTCACCTGTCCTTAAGACTAGATAAGTGTTCCTTTTTCAAAGAGCAAGTAGATTATCTGGGTCACATTGTTAGTGCTTCTGGCTTGAAGCCTCAGCCCTCAAAGGTACAGGCGGTGCAACAACTCACTCCTCCGAAAACAGTCAAAGAACTTCAAGGTTTCCTGGGATTGGTTAACTTTTATAGGAAATTCATTAAAGACTTTGCCAAGATAGCATCCCCACTTAATAATTTACTCAAAGGGAGGAAAGTAACCAAGAATGATAAGACACATCTGGAGTGGAATGAAGAGGCATTGCATGCATTTAGCACACTAAAGAACAGTCTAACGACTGACATTGTTTTAGCCTTTCCGGATTTCCGGAAGCCCTTCAATCTCACCACAGATGCGTCAGATAAGGCAATAGGTGGTGTGTTGCAACAAAAGGATGAAAATGGTAATTTACGTCCCATAGCATATTTTAGTAGAACCCTGAATGGAGCAGAACGTAACTACTCAGCGGTAGAGAGAGAAGCTTTAGCAGTCATCTATGGCCTCAGTACTAACCGACCCCTTATCTTGGGTTATAGGATACACATCCTGTCGGACCATAGACCACTGACTTGGCTGTTAAAAGCACAGTACCTAGCAGCAGGATTGCACGCGGGCAGACACGTCTAGGAGAATTTGACTTTAGTATTGATTATCTCCCCGGCTCCAGCAACATGGTAGCAGATTGTTTGTCAAGGATTAGGAATCAGGAGAGTGACGTGATAGAAGGCGAATTGGATGCTCGAATTATGTCTGTCACCCTTACGGGTGGACAGGACACGTCTGTCGCCTCTCCGGAGGGACATGACAAACAGGATAAGTTTCTCCATTGGAGTCTTGCTGGACTCATGGAGCACCAGGATCGCGATCCTGAACTGAGAGAATTGAAGCATGCTTTTGAACAAACCACCGGTGGTAACGTACATGAGAGAGATGAGAGAAAGGTTGCAGAGAGGAGCAATGTAACGTTAAATGCAGCTAAGAGACACTTCAAAAACTGCCTCTTAGTGAAGTGTGTAGAGAACGGCATTCTCTACCGCGATGTTTGCGATGAATACAACAAGCAGAAAAGACTGGTTATCGTTCCACCAAGCTACATTCCTAACGCGTTAGCTTTGGCGCATTCCATGCTACCTGCAGGGCATGGAGGCACTAAGGTTACGTTGGCACGCTGTCGCAAGTTTGCGTACTGGCCGGGAATGAAGGCGGACGTGGAGCAATATGTCAGATCTTGTCCTGTCTGTTGTCGGTTTAAGAAGAGGGATCCCCGCCAGCTCCACTTATGAGGTATCCAGAGGTTGGCCAACCGTTTGACAGAGTCCATATGGATATTGTCGGACCTTTGTCTGTTTCAGACGAAGGCTATAGGTATGTACTGACAGTGATAGACGTCCTGTCACGCTTCTTGGTAGCAACCCCCCTTCGTACGAAGGCAGCCAAGGAAGTGGCAGCTGCGTTCTACAAGAACGTAGTCTGTGTACACAGCATCCCGCCGATTCTAGTCACGGATCAAGGAAAGGAGTTCGTCAACACTCTCTTACGAGAGTTGACTCAGTTGTTACAGATTGATCATCTAAGGACAACTCCTTATCACCCGTCTGCAAACGGTGTGATAGAAAGGCCTAATGGCACCTTAATAAATATCTTGAGAACTTTGTGCGAGGACAATCGCGGTATCTGGGACCAAATGCTTCCGGTTGCAACACACGCCTACAACACTGCCTACCATCGTGTTCTGAAAGATTCACCATTTTTCTTGCTTTTCTCTCGGGACCCAAATGTTCCTTTTGAAGTGCTTGAGAATAAACTCCAACCTTGTTATGATGTTGACAGCTATAAAGCATTTACTTCTAGTGTCGCGCAGCGTACCTATAAACTATGTCAGACCAATATAGATATAGGATGGCAGGAGTCAGAAAGAATGTTTAGGAAATCCAAACCCAAACAGGTGGTAGTAGGAGATCGGGTCTACTTAAGGCATGTATGTACAAAGGGCGAACCAAAGAAGCTCCAGCCCTTGTTCAATGGACCTTTTAGGGTGCTAGAAAAAATAAGCCCTGTAGTCTTACGACTGCGTCATGTTAGAGGTGGTAAGATCAAGACAGTTCACACAAATAATGTTCAGGTCGTTCACGAGGACTCTCTTGGCTTCCATGACTCTCCTAATGTCAGGCGTGCATACCCTCTCCCTGATCAAGTAGTAGAAGTGGACCCACTCCCCATGACTTATTCCCCCGAGGAGCCGCTGCCATTGTCCTTTCCAGCTCCTTCCGAGCTCTCCTCACCGGCTCCTGTCTCCTCAGATGCTTCAGAGGTCCCCTCATTGGTTCCCTCAGCTCCTTCAGAGCCCTGTGTCAGTCGCTCATTACGCTCCAATACGGTACCCCCTTCTCTCCCCAATGTGATGGACCGCCCTCTTGAGTATCGCCAACGACCAACGAACTGATGCCCCCTATAATTACAGATCCTGGGTGTTGCCCTCTCCTTGTCTTCCCTTGATCCCTCCCGGGAGCAACCCATTCGTCCGGCCTCGTCTTCTCCCCAGTCTTTAAGATGCTGTTGACAGGACGGTACTATGTTGTCCCCGTCGTCATCAAGACGGACGACATCCAACGTCCTCTCATCAACGTGGCAAATCTAACAGCGGAAGTTTCATGGTCGATTGAACATATGAATCAATCGTTCCCCACTGTTGGTCTGCTCAGGCGCACTCTAGACTCTTTTCACATTGAGTTTGAGAAGTTATTCAAAGATCTTAACAGCTTTCTGTCGGCTATGAGTGGTAGAGATGGAAGCCCGTTTCGGACTCGCCAGAAGCGAGGCCGTGGATTTCCTTGGCTCGGTAGCAAACCTCCTTTTCGGTACGGCCACTCAGGCCCAAATAGATGTGATACACGGGAAGCTCTCCCAGCTCTACACTCTGTCCACAGAAGAGAGACGTCAACTTAACCTCCATCAGGAAGTCCTCAACGCCACAGTTCGGGACCTCCGTCATATTCATTCTGCCATCTCCCGTCTAGAGTCCGCCTCGGCTTTGGCCTCAGCTATTATCCGTCAGTTCTCACTAAAAACCTTGCAAATTGAAGGGGAAATGCGTATTTTGGAGACTATCCTTCTCATTCAGTTGGCAATAATTTACCTAAATCATTATACTCTGAATCTTAAGCTGGGCCTTCTGCAGCTGTACCAAACGGATGTTTAACCTCTCCTCCTTCCAAATGATGTACTATTTCGTGTGCTCAGCAATGCGTCACTCCATTACCCAGGCTTACTTTTCCCTGCAGCACATGAATATTTAGCATTGTATAGAGATGTCTCTAGGGTTATTTCTAAAGGTACGCTTTCCTCAGGAACCCTTCACTTCTACTTACAAATCCCCATGAAAGGGGATCCCTCTGACGTGTTCGATGTGTTTAAAATGGACGCGTTGCCTTTTCATCTTGATGGCACGCCATATTTTCTGCACACCGACACGCTTTCCACTTACCTTGCGGTTTCTGAAGACCGCACTCACTATATGCTCTTAGACTCCTTGGACCGCTGTACTAAACACCACCTGCTCTATGTATGTCCCCCTGTCGCCCCTGTCTACTCGACTTCTGTCCAGCGCTGCGAGATCGCTCTCTTTCTCGATCGCCCAGACGCCCTCTCGCTGTGTTCTAAGTCTCTCCTCAGAGTCTTCCCCCCGGTCTTCATCCCGTCTCCTGCGGGCTGGGTCTTCGCTACCGATACTCCCCAGATGGTCACCATGGTCTGCCCGGACAGCCCGGTCTCCAAATACAGGCAGACCATCAACGGGACGGGTCTCCTCCGCCTCGGTATGGGCTGTAGTGCCCACTCCGACGCCTTCAGCCTCCCTGCCTCTGCTACTATGGACGGTGACGCCCCGCTGACGGTTCATCGCGCCCCCTTCCACATCGGACGTGACGTGGTCTCATCGCTCCTGGCCAAGACTACCCTTGGCCCCTTCCCCTCCCCGCCGCCGTCGCCCGGGTCGTCTCTGGCCCCCCCGCTGGACCTCCCTCCAGCACTTCACGCGCTCCAGGAATCCGTCTCTCCGGTCCCCGCCTTCGACCCCTTCCTCCCTTGGTGGGGGTGGCTGCTCCTCCTCGGCGTCGTCTTCGTCGCCGGTGGGGTGGCCTTCTTCTGTCTCTTCAGGTCCCGTCTCGCAGGCCTCCTCCCCCACGATCCCGCCATCCCCGTCTTGGCCCTCCATGGTCGTCCGCCGGGCGGACCGCTTCGTGCCACGAGGACGTGGCGTGGTTTTAACGGGGGGGGTATGTGGTGCCCCGAGGGCTGCGACACCACTCGTGTCATCATCATCTTCACCGGCAATATTTTCCGATGACAACAGCGGTATCGACCGCTAAAACACAACACGGACTCCAACACATGATTGTCCCCACTGTTCATTTACCAACCTATACACAATTGTAATTGCCCATTAACGCACCCGCTTATCTCTCTAAGCCAAAACACAATCACCGCGGCCAAAACACGATCAGCCGCGGAACAAAATGTTATGAAAACAAAGCTGCGTCACCGCGTGAATTAAGCATGTCGGTTAGGTAGATTATTGTATGAGCTCGGTGTGAGTTTGATGTATGACTCACACGCCTGACGTATTACCCTCGCGATATCTGCCTATATAAGAAGCATTTTCTCCAGGCTTGACCTCAGATTAACCAGCACTCTGTTCGTTGCTGGACACTCAGTTGTCCTTCCCTAGACAACATGGGTAGAACATTCATCGTTGCTACTGTGAGTATGGAGTGAAGAATTACCATAGAGGAAAGCGTATCTAACATATCTATTGTGTTCTATTATCTTAGTTTTACTTAGGATTATATTTCTATGATACTTTATTGTGTGAGTATTTACTCAATATTATACCAGTGTTAACGTCAGTAACCAATAGTGAAAGAAAACCTGAAGACTCATTGAGTCTAGTAAGCCAGTCGCTGGTTTAAACAATATTTTTACCCTCTGTAATATTAAGTAGTATTAAGGTAGAATAAAATACATATAAGAAAGGCGACACCGTTTCATCACCCCATTTACGAACTCCTTTAAATACTCCTAAAGTACCAGAATTTTAAGTCAAGTGTCACTAATACAAACAGTGTGTCGTCTCCCTGTGTGACCCGGATTACGGGTTACAACATTGGTGTCAGGTGTGGGGTGGTGAAACATGTGGTGAAACTTGTGGTGAAACTTGTGGTGAAACTTGCGATTTATATTGGTTTATATTGGTATTGTACTGGTGTATGTCCACATCCGAAAGCGAGGGAGAAGACAGTTATTCTTGGAATTACGGGAATAAGACTTTAGAGTTAAAATGCCAGACGAAGGCAAGAACCCTCCCCCCAAAAAAGAAGATGGAAAATCGATCACCCTTGCCCATGATGATCTTGTCACGCTACTTAGCCGTCATACCTTGAATGATTTTAGTAGAGTGCAGGGACTCTTATATTTTTGTGGTGGAGAAGAAAAAAGTAGCAAAGCACCAAACCTCCCATGCCATAAGCTAGCAAAGAAATGGATAGAGGATATTGAAAGCCGGACACAGGCAAATTGGGACACTACCGGAAAGATTGAGTTAGCCAAACAATATGCCCTGGGAGCAGCGCGCGATCATCTCCTCGGTTGTATCACTAGATGTGGACAGGATTGGGAAAAAGTAAAGGAAGACTTCCTACGTGTGTTTCCCACAGTAAGGACCTTTTCGGTCCTCCAGAAAGAATTGGGAGAGGCAAAACGGCGGACAGGAGAAAACATCCGCACCTTCCTCATCCGCCTGGAGACATTGAGAGACGAGTTGATCGCTCTCAAGCCTGACAATGCCAGTTTCTAACTGAGATAACCGCTTTACGGCTCAGAGGCTTTCCTCCGGCCCTCTTACTCATCCTAACGGAGGAAGAAAGGGGACCCACAGAAGGTATTAAAGAAAGGGTATGAGTATATTAAAGCTTATCCAGAGTCGAAGCTATCCGATGCCGATATCGCCAAAGAAATAAAAGTGCTGAACGTCTGTTCCACCCAGGCATCCGGACCCAAACATGTCTCACAAGCCCGTCCTCCACGCCCTCCAGGCCAGTCACGTTACCCGATACCCCAAAGGGAGGACGGCACGCCGCGCCACCTACACGCCCATATGGGAACGCCTACGCCACCTACATGTTATGCTTGTGGGTATGTAGGACACATGGCTCGCGATTGCACATATGGAAGGCAGTATAGGGGTGCCTACCACCCACCAACGGGCTCTCGGTACCCTCAGTACCAGCCCACTCGAAACAGGCGTCAGCCTGTCTCGCCTGCGCTGCCTGGCGCCCGGAGTACACGGCCGTTCCCTCACCACTTACCACCTGGGTCAACCCTGACCACGAGAAGAACAAAAAAAAAACGACCCCAGAGTAGCTGCGGCAGTCCACGGCCCTACCAACGCCCTCACGTTGAGATTGTGCGTAGGCGCTAATGCACAAAAGGAGATGGTTTACGCAATGCTAGACACAGGAGCAGGAGCGTCCCTAATAGAAGAAGATTTATTTAGGAAGGTAGGCGGGAAGATGATAGTTACAGAACCTCTCTCCATACAAGGGGTAGATCGGACTCAAATCCCTAATAAAGGAATAGCCGAAGTAGTAGTAGACTTTGGGCACGGAGAAATTATAGAAAAGTTTGTAGTAATATCACAAGGTATAGTGTTACCAACAGCAGTTTTGTTGGGCCTAGAATTTATGTGGAGACAAAATGTGGTAGCTGCACCGCTGGCCACACCTGGGCAGTTTAGTGTAATGGTGGGCGCCTACCCAGTGGAAGTACATTCCCTGGCTGCGGACGATATGAGCCCGTACCCAGAAGATTGACTAACCGACCTTAAACCTACTTTAGACGAGATGGAGGAAGTACCAGTGAAAGCATACGCTATTAACGTGGCGTCCTTGCTCCCAGGCACGGCAGGGTATGTCACTCTGGAGGCAGAGATTGGCAGAGCCCAGCAAGCCTTATTTCTCCCAAGGTCCAATGATATCCCTTCTTCATTTTTATTTCCCGGGTTAGTAACCTTAACTCCTAACGTCAAACAAACCAAAGGCAAATTCATCATTCCCTATGCTAACCCAACTGAAGAAACTATTGAGATGCCAACAGGTGAAGTGATGGGACACATTTATTCTTGTCACTCAGAATACTATCAATCATCGACTAATGAATGTGTAGCGGCTGTCACAAAAACAGCTACAAAGCCGCCTGTCACCCAGTCAAGTAAGCAGATGGTACTCGATAAGCTGATAGACGAGCTATTTTACCCTCACAACGGGAAAATTGCTGTCTGAAGGCTTAACCGCAAGTATCCTGATGTGTTTGCTCTAAAAAACGAGCCACTCACTATTACCCCCTATTATGTTCACACTTTAAGGCTAAAAAATGACAAGCCTATATATAAAAAGCCATACCCAATACCAGTAAAATATCATAAAGAAATAGAGATTCAGCTCAAGGACCTTGAGGCCCAGGGTATTATACGCCCTAGTGCGTCACCCCTAGCGCACCTCTAGTCCCTGTTGCTAAAAGGATGGTGGAGTCAGACTTTGTCTCGACTTCCGCGCTCTGAACGATGAATTGATTGATGACAAACATCCACTCCCTAACATTAACCTCATTTTGCAACAGTTAGGGGAAAGTAAAGTATTCACCTCCCTTGATTTGCGCCAGGGCTATCACCAAGTCCCATTGGCAGAGGAATCTAAACACTTGACAGCCTTCACGACACCTTATGGCCTCTATGAATTCACTACAGTCCCCTTTGGATTAAAAACAGCACCTGCAGCCTATCAACGGATCATGAATCAAGTTCTCATAGGTCTGACAGGAAGAATTGTACATGTATACCTTGATGATTTGATAGTACAAGGGAAAGACATGGACCATCACCTAAAGAACCTCCATGCCGTCTTGGACAGACTGCAGAAGGCTCACCTGTCCTT
Source organism: Eriocheir sinensis (assembly GCF_024679095.1). Lineage (NCBI taxonomy): Eukaryota > Metazoa > Arthropoda > Malacostraca > Decapoda > Varunidae > Eriocheir > Eriocheir sinensis. The sequence goes on along the minus strand of NC_066531.1, from coordinate 19,244,311 downwards.
AAGACTAGATAAGTGTTCCTTTTTCAAAGAGCAAGTAGATTATCTGGGTCACATTGTTAGTGCTTCTGGCTTGAAGCCTCAGCCCTCAAAGGTACAGGCGGTGCAACAACTCACTCCTCCGAAAACAGTCAAAGAACTTCAAGGTTTCCTGGGATTGGTTAACTTTTATAGGAAATTCATTAAAGACTTTGCCAAGATAGCATCCCCACTTAATAATTTACTCAAAGGGAGGAAAGTAACCAAGAATGATAAGACACATCTGGAGTGGAATGAAGAGGCATTGCATGCATTTAGCACACTAAAGAACAGTCTAACGACTGACATTGTTTTAGCCTTTCCGGATTTCCGGAAGCCCTTCAATCTCACCACAGATGCGTCAGATAAGGCAATAGGTGGTGTGTTGCAAAAAGGATGAAAATGGTAATTTACGTCCCATAGCATATTTTAGTAGAACCCTGAATGGAGCAGAACGTAACTACTCAGCGGTAGAGAGAGAAGCTTTAGCAGTCATCTATGGCCTCAGTACTAACCGACCCCTTATCTTGGGTTATAGGATACACATCCTGTCGGACCATAGACCACTGACTTGGCTGTTATAAAGCACAGTGCCTAGCAGCAGGATTGCACGCTGGCAGACACTTCTAGGATAATTTGACTTTAGTTTTGATTATCTCCCAGGCTCCAGCAACATGGTAGCAGATTTTTGTCAAGGATTAGGAATCAGGAGTGACGTGATAGAAGGCGAATTGGATGCTCGAATTATGTCTGTCACCCTTACGGGTGGACAGGACACGTCTGTCGCCTCTCCGGAGGGACATGACAAACAGGATAAGTTTCTCCATTGGAGTCTTGCTGGACTCATGGAGCACCAGGATCGCGATCCTGAACTGAGAGAATTGAAGCATGCTTTTGAACAAACCACCGGTGGTAACGTACATGAGAGAGATGAGAGAAAGGTTGCAGAGAGGAGCAATGTAACGTTAAATGCAGCTAAGAGACACTTCAAAAAACTGCCTCTTAGTGAAGTGTGTAGAGAACGGCATTCTCTACCGCGATGTTTGCGATGAATACAACAAGCAGAAAAGACTGGTTATCGTTCCACCAAGCTACATTCCTAACGCGTTAGCTTTGGCGCATTCCATGCTACCTGCAGGGCATGGAGGCACTAAGGTTACGTTGGCACGCTGTCGCAAGTTTGCGTACTGGCCGGGAATGAAGGCGGACGTGGAGCAATATGTCAGATCTTGTCCTGTCTGTTGGCGGTTGACGAAGAGGGATCCCCGCCAGCTCCACTTATGAGGTATCCAGAGGTTGGCCAACCGTTTGACAGAGTCCATATGGATATTGTCGGACCTTTGTCTGTTTCAGACGAAGGCTATAGGTATGTACTGACAGTGATAGACGTCCTGTCACGCTTCTTGGTAGCAACACCCCTTCGTACGAAGGCAGCCAAGGAAGTGGCAGCTGCGTTCTACAAGAACGTAGTCTGTGTACACAGCATCCCGCCGATTCTAGTCACGGATCAAGGAAAGGAGTTCGTCAACACTCTCTTACGAGAGTTGACTCAGTTGTTACAGATTGATCATCTAAGGACAACTCCTTATCACCCGTCTGCAAACGGTGTGATAGAAAGGCCTAATGGCACCTTAATAAATATCTTGAGAACTTTGTGCGAGGACAATCGCGGTATCTGGGACCAAATGCTTCCGGTTGCAACACACGCCTACAACACTGCCTACCATCGTGTTCTGAAAGATTCACCATTTTTCTTGCTTTTCTCTCGGGACCCAAATGTTCCTTTTGAAGTGCTTGAGAATAAACTCCAACCTTGTTATGATGTTGACAGCTATAAAGCATTTACTTCTAGTGTCGCGCAGCGTACCTATAAACTATGTCAGACCAATATAGATATAGGATGGCAGGAGTCAGAAAGAATGTTTAGGAAATCCAAACCCAAACAGGTGGTAGTAGGAGATCGGGTCTACTTAAGGCATGTATGTACAAAGGGCGAACCAAAGAAGCTCCAGCCCTTGTTCAATGGACCTTTAGGGTGCTAGAAAATTAAGCCCTGTAGTCTTACGACTGCGTCATGTTAGAGGTGGTAAGATCAAGACAGTTCACACAAATAATGTTCAGGTCGTTCACGAGGACTCTCTTGGCTTCCATGACTCTCCTAATGTCAGGCGTGCATACCCTCTCCCTGATCAAGTAGTAGAAGTGGACCCACTCCCATGACTTATTCCCCGAGGAGCCGCTGCCATTGTCCTTTCCAGCTCCTTCCGAGCTCTCCTCACCGGCTCCTGTCTCCTCAGATGCTTCAGAGGTCCCCTCATTGGTTCCCTCAGCTCCTTCAGAGCCCTGTGTCAGTCGCTCATTACGCTCCAATACGGTACCCCCTTCTCTCCCCAATGTGATGGACCGCCCTCTTGAGTATTGCCAACGACCAACGAACTGATGCCCCCTATAATTACAGATCCTGGGTGTTGCCCTCTCCTTGTCTTCCCTTGATCCCTCCAGGAGCAACCCATTCGTCCTGGCCTCGTCTTCTCCCCAGTCTTTAAGATGCTGTTGACAGGACGGTACTATGTTGTCCCCGTCGTCATCAAGACGGACGACATCCAACGTCCTCTCATCAACGTGGCAAATCTAACAGCGGAAGTTTCATGGTCGATTGAACATATGAATCAATCGTTCCCCACTGTTGGTCTGCTCAGGCGCACTCTAGACTCTTTTCACATTGAGTTTGAGAAGTTATTCAAAGATCTTAACAGCTTTCTGTCGGCTATGAGTGGTAGAGATGGAAGCCCGTTTCGGACTCGCCAGAAGCGAGGAGCCGTGGATTTCCTTGGCTCGGTAGCAAACCTCCTTTCGGTACGGCCACTCAGGCCCAAATAGATGTGATACACGGAAGCTCTCCCAGCTCTACACTCTGTCCACAGAAGAGAGACGTCAACTTAACCTCCATCAGGAAGTCCTCAACGCCACAGTTCGGGACCTCCGTCATATTCATTCTGCCATCTCCTGTCTAGAGTCCGCCTCGGCTTTGGCCTCAGCTATTATCCGTCAGTTCTCACTAAAACCTTGCAAATTGAAGGGAAATGCGTATTTTGGAGACTATCCTTCTCATTCAGTTGGCACTTAGTGACCTAAATCATGATACTCTGAATCTCAAGCTTGGCCTTCAGCAGCTGTCCCAAACGCAGGTTTCCTCTCCTCCTTCCAAATGATGTACTATTTCGTGTGCTCAGCAATGCGTCACCCATTACCCAGGCTTACTTTTCCCTGCAGCACATGAATATTTAGCATTGTATAGAGATGTCTCTAGGGTTATTTCTAAAGGTACGCTTTCCTCAGGAACCCTTCACTTCTACTTACAAATCCCCATGAAAGGGGATCCTCTGACGTGTTCGATGTGTTTAAAATGGACGCGTTGCCTTTTCATCTTGATGGCACGCCATATTTTCTGCACACCGACACGCTTTCCACTTACCTTGCGGTTTCTGAAGACCGCACTCACTATATGCTCTTAGACTCCTTGGACCGCTGTACTAAACACCACCTGCTCTATGTATGTCCCCTGTCGCCCCTGTCTACTCGACTTCTGTCCAGCGCTGCGAGATCGCTCTCTTTCTCGATCGCCCAGACGCCCTCTCGCTGTGTTCTAAGTCTCTCCTCAGAGTCTTCCCCCCGGTCTTCATCCCGTCTCCTGCGGGCTGGGTCTTCGCTACCGATACTCCCCAGATGGTCACCATGGTCTGCCCGGACAGCCCGGTCTCCAAATACAGGCAGACCATCAACTGGACGGGTCTCCTCCGCCTCGGTATGGGCTGTAGTGCCCACTCCGACGCCTTCAGCCTCCCTGCCTCTGCTACTATGGACGGTGACGCCCCGCTGACGGTTCATCGCGCCCCCTTCCACATCGGACGTGACGTGGTCTCATCGCTCCTGGCCAAGACTCCCCTTGGCCCCTTCCCCTCCCCGCCGCCGTCGCCCGGGTCGTCTCTGGCCCCCCCGCTGGACCTCCCTCCAGCACTTCACGCGCTCCAGGAATCCGTCTCCGGTCCCCGCCTTCGACCCCTTCCTCCCTTGGTGGGGGTGGCTGCTCCTCCTCGGCGTCGTCTTCGTCGCCGGTGGGGTGGCCTTCTTCTGTCCCTTCAGGTCCCGTCTCTCGCAGGCCTCCTCCCCCACGATCCCGCCATCCCCGTCTTGGCCCTCCATGGTCGTCCGCCGGGCGGACCGCTTCGTGCCACGAGGACGTGGCGTGGTTTTAACGGGGGGGGTATGTGGTGCCCCGAGGGCTGCGACACCACTCGTGTCATCATCATCTTCACCGGCAATATTTTCCGATGACAACAGCGGTATCGACCGCTAAAACACAACACGGACTCCAACACATGATTGTCCCCACTGTTCATTTACCAACCTATACACAATTGTAATTGCCCATTAACGCACCCGCTTATCTCTCTAAGCCAAAACACAATCACCGCGGCCAAAACACGATCAGCCGCGGAACAAAATGTTATGAAAACAAAGCTGCGTCACCGCGTGAATTAAGCATGTCGGTTAGGTAGATTATTGTATGAGCTCGGTGTGAGTTTGATGTATGACTCACACGCCTGACGTATTACCCTCGCGATATCTGCCTATATAAGAAGCATTTTCTCCAGGCTTGACCTCAGATTAACCAGCACTCTGTTCGTGGCTGGACACTCAGTTGTCCTTCCCTAGACAACATGGGTAGAACATTCATCGTTGCTACTGTGAGTATGGAGTGAAGAATTACCATAGAGGAAAGCGTATCTAACATATCTATTGTGTTCTATTATCTTAGTTTTACTTAGGATTATATTTCTATGATACTTTATTGTGTGAGTTTTTACTCAATATTATACCAGTGTTAACGTCAGTAACCAATAGTGAAAGAAAACCTGAAGACTCATTGAGTCTAGTAAGCCAGTCGCTGGTTTAAACAATATTTTTACCCTCTGTAATATTAAGTAGTATTAAGGTAGAATAAAATACATATAAGAAAGGCGACACCGTTTCATCACCCCATTTACGAACTCCTTTAAATACTCCTAAAGTACCAGAATTTTAAGTCAAGTGTCACTAATACAAACAGTGTGTCGTCTACCTTGTGTGCCCGGATAGTGGGTTACAACAAGTACGATAATCTGGCAACGGTGCTCCCTACCTTCTTCCACCTCCCGTCCGCCTCCAGCTGGTCCATGTAAGGCTCCAGCTTGTCCTTGTAGGAAGGCACGGTCTGTAGGTGCTCATGGCGCATCACGATGATCACGAAGCCTCCTGGAGTACCGGAGAGGAGGAAATAAGTTAATCATTGGGGCATACGCTAGGGGGCGCGTCGTCTTGCCCACCTTAGGAAGACTGCCTCAAGGTTTACTCCAGGCAAATCTGAAGTCTCTATGTAGGCTCTTTCCCATCCTAAACGGCGCCTAAGTTCGCCTGTTTGAAAAGCCTCTAGTAAAAGTTGCTGGGATTACCATGAACTGTTTTGCGATCCTATAGTAGGAGTAGGTAGGAAGACACCTACCGAACGGGCGTGACCTACTCCCGGTGAGGATATATGAGAAGCGAGGAGGATGCTGAAGCCCTTCAAAGACCCATCCCATGTCCTTACTAACCGTTTCCCTTATGTCTCATCAACACCAGAGAGCAGTTCAGCATGCTCTCTAAAGACAGTTCCTCTCTCTTTCTACACCACACTATATTCACACAACACACACACCTTTTCCCAAAATTCAAAATTCTAAATGGCGAAAAATAACAATGCCTCGAAGTCCCCGCCTGGGGGGAGGGGGGGGACCATAATTTCCCCCAGGGAGGACTCCCATTCTGGCTGCCGACTTGAGAGGTGTCCTGATAACTCTTCGAACCTCCTCCTTATCAATTTTTTGCAACATTCGCGGTCTTCGTTTTAATTTTCATTCTGTGGAACACCATCTCTCCTCCTCTAAACCTCACCTTCTCTTCCTCACCGAAACACAGGTTTCTGAGGCTGCTGACAGCAACCTCTGCTTTGTTCCCTCCTACTATCAATCCAAAGTTGGATGCTGCGCCTACGTGCGCAACGACATCACTTGCTCTCGTGCCCACGACCTTGACTCTTCTGAATTTTCCACCATCTGGCTAAGACTTCATTTTCATTCTATTACTAAATATATCTGTGCTGTTTATCTATCACCTAACTCTATAAATATGTAAAATTCTTTGAATATTTGAATTCTAAAGTGGAGCACATCTTGACTCACTCTCCCTTCGCTGAAATCTCCATCATGGGAGATTTCAATGTTCACCACCAGCTTTGGCTTTCATCCTCTTTCACACACCAGCCTGGTGAACAAGCCTACAACTTTGCTCTCCTCAACGACCTAGAGCAGTTGGTTCAGCACCCTACACGTATTCCCGACCGTCTTGGAGAGAGGCCCAACATTCTAAACCTCTTCCTTACCTCTAATCATTTTACTTACTCTGTCAAACTGTTCTCTCCGTTGGGCTCCTCCGATCATAACCTTATTTCTGTTTCCTGTCCTATCGTTCCTGTACATCCTCTGGACCCACCGAAGAGGCGATGCTTCTGCCATTTTGCTTCAGCTCGGTGGGACGATCTGAGGATGTACTTTTCCGATTTCCCGTGGAATGATTACTGCTTCCAGGAGAGAGACCCCTCTGTGTGTGCCCAGTGCATCTCAGAGGTGATTGTCTCTGGAATGGAGGCACACATTCCACGTTCTTCCTCTACTCCTCATGCTAAAAAGCCTTGGTTGAATCATGCTTGTTCTCGTGCTGTTAAAGATAGAGAGGCATCTCACAACGCTAACTATGACCTTTACATGTCAGCCCGGAATCGTGCCATATATATTATCCGACTTACCAAAACTTCTTTTATCAATAGAAATGTCAACACCTTGCTTCTTCTAATTCTTCCGTGACTTCTGGCATCTAGCCAAAATATCTCCTTCAATTTCACTTCTTCCTCTTCCCTTCTCTCCTTAACCCTGACGGCAGCACTGCCGTCTCATCTGTCTCTAAGGCTGAACTCTTCGTTCAAACTTTCTGTAAAAACTCAACCCTGGACGATTTTGGGCATATTCCTCCTACTCATCCCCCCTCTGACTCCTTTATGCCCGTTATTAAGATTCTTCCAAATGATGTTTTCTATGCCCTCTCTGGCATCAACTCTCAGAAGGCTTATGGACCTGATGGAGTGCCTCCTATTGGCCTTAAAATCTATGCTTCCGTGCTGACACCCTGCCTGGTCAAACTCTTTCGTCTTTGCCTATCAACATCTGCCTTCCCTTCCTGCTGGAAGTATGCCTTTGTACAGCCTGTGCCTAAGAAGGGTGACCGTTCCAATCCCTAAAACTACCGCCCTATAGCTTTACTTTCCTGTCTATCTAAAGCTTTTGAATCAATCCTTAACCGGATGATTCAAAAGCACCTTTCCACTTCTAACCTTCTATCTCATCGCCAGTATGGGTTCCACAATGGGCGTTCTACAGGCGATCTTCTTGCTCTCTTAACTAACTCTTGGTCATCCTCTCTTAGCCATATCGAAAGCCTACGATAGAGTCTCTGGCACAAGACTTTGCTTACTAAACTACCCTCTTTTGGATTATATCCTCTCTCTGTTCCTTTATTTTCAGTTTCCTTTCCGGCAGTTGTATCTCTGCGGTGGTAGACGGTCACTGTTCTTCCCCTAAACCTATCAACAGTGGCGTTCCACAGGGCTCTGTCCTATCACCCACTCTCTTCTTGTTATTCATCAATGATCTTCTTTCAATAACAAACTTTCCTGTCCACTCATACGCCGACGACTCCACTCTGCATTATTCAACTTCTTTCAATAGAAGGCCATCCCAACAGGAAGTATACGACTCCAGACTGGAGTCTATCATTTCCGATTGTGGTAAAAGAAACCTTGTGTCCTTCAATGCCTCAAAAACTCAATTTCTCCACCTATCAACTCGACACAATCTTCCAAACACCTATCCCCTATTATTCAACAACACTCAGCTGTCACCTTCTTCAACACTAAATATCCTCGGTCTATTCTTAACTCAAAATCTCAACTGGAAACTTCATATCTCCACTCACGCTAATTCAGCTTCCTCGAGGTTGGGCGTTCTGTATCGTCTCCTCCAGTTCTTCTCCCCGCACAGTTGCTATCTATATACAGGGCCTTGTCCGCCCTCGTATGGAGTATGCATCTCACGTGTCTCATCACCTCTCCTCTTCCAACTTATAGTTTTCTACCTCTTAAATTCCGTCGCGATGTTGACTCTTTTTATCTTCTATCGCTATTTTCACGCTGACTGCTCTTCTAACTTGCCTCCCTCCCTCCCGCGGTCCCCTGCACACGACTTTCTACTCATGCTCATCCCATACTGTCCAAACCCCTTATGCAATATTTAACCAGCATCTTCACTCTTTCATCCCTCACGCTGGTAAACTCTGGAACAATCTTCCTTCATCGGTATTTCCTCCGGCCTACGACTTGAACTCTTTCAAGAGGAGAGTATCAGGACACCTCTCCTCCCGAAATTGACCCCTCTTTCGGCCACCTCTTTTGATTTTTTTTTATCAGGAGCAGCAAGTAGCGGGCTTTTTTTTATATTATTGTTTCCTTTTTTGGCGCCATTGAGCTGTCTCCTTTGTTGTAAAAACATTATCACGCTCACGCACGCACGCACGCACGCACGCTCGCTCACCGTTCTTTGCGACGCGCACCAGGTCGTCGAGGCCACTGAGTGGGATATGACCTTCGCCCATACCACCCGAGGTGACCACCAGGTCGTATGTGTCTGAGAGAGAGAGAGAGAGAGAGAGAGAGAGAGAGAGAGAGAGAGAGAGAGAGAGAGAGAGAGAGAGAGAGAGAGAGATGTATAAGAAAAATACGTATATTAATCTTTAAATATGAAACAACAACAATAACAATAATTCCACTCACACAGCTCTCCTGGACAGAGTGGAGTCTAAGGGTCTTCGTCTCATCAGCTCTCCTCCTCTTACTGACAACCTTCTACCTCTTAAATTCCGCCGCTATGTTGCCTCTTTTTCTATCTTCTATCGATATATTCATGATGACTGCTCTTCTGAACATGCTTACTGCAGCCTCCCTCCCTCCCGCGGCCCCGCTGCACACGACTTTCTACTCATGCTCATCCCTATACTATCCAAAACCCTTATGCAAGAGGTAAACTCTGGAACAACCTTCCTTCGTCTGTATTTCCTCCTGCCTATGACTTGACTTATTTCAAGAAGAGTGTATCAAGACACCTCTCCACTCGAAATTGACCTCTCTTTTGGCTACTCTTTACTTTAATCTTTTATGGGAGCGGCGAGTAGCGGACTTTTTTTTTTTTTTGTACTCTTGTTGAACTTGAGCCGTGTCCTTTGATGTAAAAAAACAAATCACTAATACCTTTGGGCACGGTGGAGTGTCCGCTGCCGATAAACTCCAGGAAGTCGTTGGTATAGATGCCAGTCTCCCGTTGCTTCATCATGCCCTCCGACGGGTCCACAGCGTCTATGTGCCTGTGGGAGTGGCTGTAGTAGTTGTAGTAGTAGCAGTATTAGAAGTAGAAGTTATAGCATTAGTAGTAGTTGTTGGGAATCAGTAAATTTACCCTACCCAACAGTTAGGTCACTCGCAAAGTGAATAACACACCCGTCAGACAATCCCAAAGAAACAAGTGCTTACCAGCTATTAGGTGGTGAAGGTATCCAACAAGCACCTCCAGACAGCCGAACAAATAATAATCCTACCGGATCCGTGTAGTAAAATCTATCCCCCGGCGTCCATGGGCCTCTAGAAGTCTACGGGAGGAGCGAGCAGGGGGGCGGGGAGCAGCAGGCGAGGCGCGCCAGACGCCAGGTGGGAAGTGTTGCCAACTCGCATATATTTTTGCTACATGTTCTTGTATGATCTAAAATATACTGTAACATTCTAGACTGTACTGTTCTGGATATATATAGGAGAAGAGGGCGAGAGAGTCAAGTCCGAGTCATAGTAAGCTAGTGGCCAGTGAAGAGTCGAGTGAAGTGTACTACTAAGGAAGAATATTAAACTACATAAGTTGTGCGAAGTGTTTACATATCTCCCTCCCACGGAGTCTTGTGACGGCGACACGGAACCCAAGTAATACGTCCGGCATAACATCATCATCATGTAGAAGACATTCATTATCGCATTTCTAAATTGATTTCATGTAATATGGTATATTTCTAACTACATTATATTATAATATAATATAATATTATACAGTATTATAATTTCACGGTCACACACACACTGTACACACTGATGCGCGTCACTAACATCACCAGTGAATGCGCCACCGTGGTATAGTTGCCAGATACCGCCACCAGGCTAAACATTCTGAAAACCGTGACACTACTCTCTGTCGTCGACTGTACATGGATGTTGTTTGTGTACACGGTGTTCCTCAGACAGTTGTTACAGATCAAGGTTCAGAGTTCGTTAATTCCGTGATGCAGGAGATAAATTAGAAGATACCTATGCGACACGCGAAAATAACGGCTTACCATACAAGTGGAAATGGAATAATAAAGCGCGCAAATTATACCGTTGTTAACATTTTGAGGACAATGGTTCTAGGAAATGTGTCCGTTTGGGAGATAATGTTACTTACTTGCAGTCACCCTGGCCTATAATGCTGCGTATCATCGCACCATAAAGGAGTCCCCGAGAGACAGAGAGAGGATTTTTAGAGATCCTCGTATGCCCTACACTATGTTAGAAAAAAATATAAACCTCAGCAGCCCTGGTATGATATTGACTCCTATAAAGAGGAAATGGCTGCAATTGCAAGGAGGGTTTATGATATTGACTCCTATAAAGAGGAAATGGCTGCACTTGCAAGGAGAGTTTATGATATTTACTCCTATAAAGAGGAAATGGCTGTAATTGCAAGGAACGTTTATGATAATACTCCTATAAAGAAGAAATGGCTGTAATTGCAAGGAAAGTTTACGATATTGACTCCTATGAAAAGGAAATGGCTGCAATTGCAAAGAAAGTTTATGATAGATGCCAGGTTTACACTGAAGAAGGTAGAGAAGAAATGGAAAAGTACTACAAAGCTACAAAAATCAAAACTATCAGCGTTGGCGACAGAGTGTTCCTCAAACATACACCAAAAATAAAATAAAATAAAAAGTTGCAACCTATTTTTGATGGACCCTACAGGGTAATAGAGAAGATCAGTGATATAGTGGTAAAAATTAGGAACCTCAGGACTAGTAAGGTTTCAACGGTCCACACAGATAGAGTGAAAGTCCTTCATGAAGACTGCATCGATGTGCAGCAATGTCCAACGGTTAGGCGAGCATACCCTTAAATCCAGAGACAGACACTGATCTATTCTTTGCATTGCTCAACCCTGAAATCGCTGAAAAAAATTCTACCGAAAATGAAAACTCGTAGCGGAGAGGTGACTACTACTGATGACACATTAAATAATGTTCGTTCTACAACAGCAATAAACAGCTGATGCACAGGCCCTACCTTCTCAGGTTACTCCCAAACTTTCAGAGCCACCTCAGCATAGATAAAGCCTTTGCTCTTCCTCTACGGTACAAGAGTTGCCTAATGTAATGTCAAAACCAATACGATATAAAACAGGAATAATGTATAAAGATGAAAATGCAATGATTAAGCGGAAATATGACGAAATAGACCACAGATTGATTTGACTCTTTCGGTGTACAACTCAATAACACAACAGGAGTCCCCAACACGTGCTGGCCAAAGTTTCACACCAACATACTATCTATATTATAGTCCTCACAGACAGAGACTATAGTACCGCTTAGCCTCACAGAAGATGTTTTAGCTGCATTATATAAACCACGGAATTTAACTGCTTCTTTAGCTTGAAATGTTATTCAAATGTCACCTGAGTATTCAGCTGTAAAAGCAATAAAATACACACTCCTTAATTTTGAACATGAATTCAGTTCATTATTGCATCATCTAAGAAACGTTTTAGGCTATGTGATGACTACTAATCAAAACAAGCTGCATGCTTCTATGAATTATACAAAAAAAAAAAAAAAACGTGAAATAATTATTTTTTTAAGGATCCTTGTCTAATATCTTATTTGGTACCGCGACCCAGGCTCAAGTTGATGCTATTCATGGAAAAATAGAGTACTAGAGTCATTAACTGAGAAAAAAATATATAGTTAAATGTTTATTATGGAAAACTCATCATCGTTAAGTAATATGCATGCCATGCAATCTGCCTTCAATAGGCTATATTCAGCTGTAGATGTATTGAACCAAGTCGCGCGCCAATTTTCTATAGACTTTGGCTTTAGGAAGAGAAAAAAGCTCCTACAAGCATTGTTGTATTTTGACTTAGCATTATGCTGACCAGGTATACAAGATTTAAAGTTGAGTCTGCAGGCTCCCCTGCAAACATACATAACTCCAACCATTATGTGAGACAAACAGTTGTTCAGTACATTAAAAGAAGCCTAGGTTCGGCCTCCAGGTCTTTTGTGCCTTGCAGTTCTTGATTTTTTAGCTTTATATAGGGATGTAATAACTGTCCTCCAGGACAACGGCTTTGCACGATTCTCGAAATTTCTGTCTCACCAAACCTTTACTAGGAGATCCGCCTGACACCTTTGATGTCTTTCGAATCGACTCCCTTCCATTTTATGTGCAGAATAGCACCTACTTTCTCATGTATAGTGTTGATTCACGATATATTGCCTTCAGTGAGAATAGGAAAATATATTTTCTGCTTTCTAGTATAGAACACAGTAACAAGAATAACCATATGTTAGTTTGTCCTCCCACAGGCCCCGTCTATGAGGCTAGTGACGCAGCCTCTTGTGAATCGGCTGCTTTCTTCAATCATGAGTCAGTGATCAACCTCTGCCACACAATAGTCTTGAAAACATTTACCCCTATGTTTATAAAAGGTCCTGGCTACTGGACCTATTCACTTGCCTCCCCCATCACTCTGACACTCACATGCCCCACCAGTCCTGTAAACAAACATACTGTCAGCTTGGCGGGTAATGGAATATTGACGCTTAGGCAAGGTTCTCTTCGTAGTGCTGAGTCCATCTCCCTACAGGAGCTAACAGATGGCTTGCAGCCCCTTAATTCTGTGGTCGAGCCGGATCAGCCCTTTCAACCAGCAATCCCTTGGTGGATTGTCTTCGCCATTGTCGTGATCCGGGTTCTTCTGCTGGTGACGTCTGCCGTGGGGTATTCCTATGTCCTGCGCTACGCAGAACACCGCCTACTTCCAGAATAGAGCCAATTGCAGACATTGAAAGGCGTATATTCTCTCTCAACCAACACCTGTGAGATATCAGGGGCGAGATCTTCCTGAAGGGGAAGTATGTCGGGACCCAGAAAACGAACAAACAACGAGGGTAATGGAAAACAGATACCCAGAGAGGAATGACAGATATACAACTGTGTAAACATCTGACAGGACAAACACTAACAAGAAGGGTGACATATATAATAGTGTAAACATCTCATAGTACAAACGATAACAAAAAGGGGAAACAACGACGGTCAAGGAAAACAGATACCCAGACTCAGATACAGAAAACAGATACCCAGTAGGCGTGGTCAGAAAGTGTGAACAGCCATTGAAAAATACTCTGAACCTGTGACGTCATTCGTGGCGACATGCTATAAACTATTAGCTTAAAAGAAAAATCACTGTCTTAAGAGTGAATCACGAATAAGCAGGAGAAGTAAAACAATACAACATAATGAGCGAGCCAATGGGTGTGACAGGAAGTATTGGCCACTGGTTATGTAGAAAATTAAGGCGTGTCAAGGATGTAAGTCCGCCTCAAGCAAAGAAAAATGTGAACTAGAAATCAGTGGTATGGGCAGACCGAGCTTGGTTCTCGCCTCAAGCAGACCTGCTACTCACTCAGCTGAGAATGGCTGTTGTGATCTTAATCGTGAGAAGAAATTCGAGAATCTAAGGGAAACCGACTGTATTGTCCTGGAGATTGTAATGTAGGAGATGTGTAGTAGGATTGTGAGTGGAACAGGATCGTGATTATTTTATCGTGATATAAAGCAAAGGTAAAACCACTGGGTGTGGTATAATTTGGTGTTTCCGTGACTTGTAGTAGATTATACTATAGGAATGTGTTATTTGGATTTTGTGAAGAGAGTACATAATGATTGTGATGTAAGCAGAGAAGCAGATAGATAAGTGGAACGACGAGTGTTATAATTATTGGCAACAATTGAGCACATATTGTAGTATTATGTTTAAGACATGTCGTTTGTCATATGTTGCATCCATTGCTGAATATGCCAGTGTTATGATCGTCTGAGCATAGAATATTGCGTAAGGGAATTACTTTCATTTAATTTTAAATAAATTTATATTTTCTTTTTCCCTTGTTTATCCCCGAACACCAGTCTCCAATAACAACTTAAGCCGGATCACACTACCAGGGATACGAGACGGCCATATATGGAGTAATTAATGAGTGATAAAATAATTGTTTTAATACAAGTTAATACAAATGAAATAAAATATAAAGATTAAATACAAGAAAAGAAGGGTCCAAAAGTGTGGCTGTGTCAGATACCTCTGTAATACAATTATCTATGAGCTCCGAGCCAAAAAATATATTCAGTCCTCAGTCACACACACACACACACACACACACACACACACACACACACACACACACACACACGTACAGTGTAATTCAAGCAAACATATCAAAATTGAAAATGCTCGTATCTCGCTTATTTCCAGAGTAAAGTTTTTTATTAACAATCAGCAGCGGACGGGAAAAAAAAAATGGATAACCCGACGGGCCTGACGTGTGGGCTGGGCAGTGGAGAGAGAGAGAGAGAGAGAGAGAGAGAGAGAGAGAGAGAGAGAGAGAGAGAGAGAGAGAGAGAGAGAGAGAGAGAGCTAATCATCCGTCTACTGACCTGTATGTCCTCACTAAACTGAGGGAAATCACGAACGGTAGGTATAATAATTTATGAAGAGTAACGAGCCTCCATTATGGGAGGTAAGGGTTGCATATGACTTGCGCTACACTGTCGTGTCATCCTGACAAGACGTTGCATCACTTCCACTGTACCCCTCCACTAGTGGTGGCAGCGCTCCACACGTAGGCACGAAGCAAGCACTTAACGAGCATAAGCAAATCTTGTGTTTACACTTGTAATATTTGCTTTGTTTTGTGTATGCAGCTCAGCGTTTTAAGGAAGTAATTGTTTTGAATCTTCGTAAACTTCAATTTCAAGAAAATAAAAATGTATAAGAAATGCATTGTAATTCTCAGACAACGACGTTGTTTGTTAACACTCATCGGATCCGGGGACGAGTAGGTTTCATTGCTTGTTTCTCCAATAGAAGTTCAGTCATCTATAGGCGATGGAAAGTTTTCAGATTCCGCCATAATCAACTTTACTTTTTAACTCTTAGCGGGTGATATTTTCTCAAATAGTCTCCAGAGCAAATACCCTTCACTCATCGTTAATCAAGTCATACTGAGTATACTATTCTGAGGAGACCTCGGGTAACCTTGTCCCAGGGAATCTACCCCAACGGCCGGTGGCAACACTGCAGGGTGGCGCACGGCTGCCTGAGGTGACGGAGCTCACATATGAGGAGTCCGGTGGTCGTGGCGCGTGCCCTGCCATAAGTGTAACCATCACGTACCCTTTGAGGCTCCTAAATACTCTTCCGAACGCATGTGACCAGTTGTTGTGTCGCGTGTAACCTAGATTGACGCAGCGACGGAGGGGCAGCCTGAGGGACCGAACACCGATTCCTGGGAAGTACTTCCGTGGGTTGCCTCGTAGTAGCACAAGAGGTTTGTACTGATGTTTCAGGAATAAGAAAGTGAAAGGATTGCATCATCTTCAAGAGTACTTCCTTCCGTGTATAGTTATGTGAGCTCGTAAATTCCACCGTCGGTTACAACAGAAACGGCAAATCGTGTATACTGCCCCTTTTCTCTCCCCCCCCCCCCCTTTTCGCTGCTTTTTTTACGTTGCTCAAATGGCAATTAGCACTACCCCAACTACCATCCCCTCCCTGTCTTTGGCTTTACAGTGCCTAAAGTCAGAGAACTCCATGACCAATAACCCAGGAAAACTACTGTTGTACAATCGTGGTACACAAGTGTTGACACACTGTCCACTCGGTTTCGTTCACCGGCCCTGACTTTAAAATATATACATCGCATGGAAAGAGGCTAATGTTCAGATATGTCACTACATATACACTCTCCATAAGTTATTAGATATGAATCTGTCAGTTGTGCACACTGATAACAAGTTTGTAATTTGTGGACGAAAATGTCTCTTTTACATTTCGTTCAAATTTAGTCAAGGACAGCTAAAGTTGTTTACAACGCTATTACGCATCTGAATGTATGTTGTACTCATTTCTGCAACGTCGTCCCTGAGAAAATACGAAGAAAACATTGATAACGTGCACAAATATTATGATATAATATAAAAAATATATAATGATGTCACCATTTAACTCTCGCTAGACAATGTTATGCAATTACGTCGCCATCGACCATGCCAGCCGGCGCATTTAGGAAACTAGTAGGCTATTATGAATTGAATAGAATTACAAAGCTATTATTTTGCATTTAAGAATACTAAGCGATTTGTTTGCATTTATGAAACTATACTATTACTTTGCATTTACGAATACTAAGCTATTATTATGCATTTAAGAAAACTAGGCTATTATTTTGCAGTAACTTTTTTTTCTTAACATAAATCTCTCTCTCTCTCTCTCTCTCTCTCTCTCTCTCTCTCACACACACACACACACACACACACACACACACACACACACACACCAGAATGAACACTGACGACCAAAGCCAAGCAAGTATTTAGCTTATGGAATGCAGAAAATCTTATTACAGAGCGTGCACTGGTGGAAACAAGAGGATTCATATAATTTCTTTTTAAAAAAAACATAATCGTCGTGCAGTTGACGCTCACAGCTTCGTAACAAAAATCCTTAAATAATATCTCTTTCACACCCACACACACTCTTTGACCCTTACACACACACACGCACACACACACACACATACGTCACATATAACTCAAATGTAGCTCTGCTGGATAGTTGCCGTCTTTCGCTGGCGGCGTCCGAAACATTTTGGAAACTGTGTCAACACTTACGTCCCACGACTGTACCTTCAAAGTATGTATAAAACACTTCGATGACGTGACGAAAGCTATCATAATTATTATTACCGTGGAGAAAATGTCTCTTTTCGGGTACGGCGGCTGCGCGGGGGTGGTGAAGGTGAGCTCCTAACAAGGTAGATCAATATTGTTTAATTTATTAGACACATAATTATATAACGCAGGGTTGTTTGATTTAAATCAAGTTGATTTAAATCACTGATTTAAATTTAAGGATTTTTTTTAATCATTGATGTAAATCGACTTTAATTATGATACTCTTTTCAAATGTCATTGATTTAAATCTTGACCGTATTACCAGGGCAACAATATACTACGGAAAAACTAATTAAGAAAACACTAACTTTGATATCAATATTTTCCCTATCATTAACTTCACTGATTTCCATGAGCTTGTTAGTTCATTATATATATATATATATATATATATATATATATATATATATATATATATATATATATATATATATATATATATATATATATATATATATATATATATATATATATATATTCAATCAGCTACATATAAGAACATAAGAACACAAGAACGTAGGAGTCTGCAAGAGGCCTGTAGGCCTGTACAAGGCAGCTCTATTGAACCTAAGCTCCTGTGTATCTAACCCCACCTAATTTCGCTGTCCATGAATTTATTTAATATATTTTTGAATGTGACAGTTGTATTGGCAGTCACCACATGACTGCTAAGCCTATTCCACTCATCCACCACTCTGTTAGTAAACCAATTTTTGCCTATGTCCCTGTTGAATCTGAATGTATCCAGTTTAAGCCCATTACTTCGTGTCCTACCCGGTTCTCTTACCAACAACACCTTATGAATATCCCCCTTATTAAAGCCCTTCATCCATTTATAAACCTCGATCAAGTCTCCACGCACCCTTCGCCTTTCTAGAGAATGCAAGTTTAACTGTTTGAGTCTTTCCTCGTATGGCAAGTTTCTCAACCCCTGAATCATCTTAGTCATCCTCCTCTGCACCGATTCTAACATTTTGATATCCATTCTATAGTAAGGTGACCAGAACTGAACCGCATAGTCAAGATGAGGTCTAACTAATGCTAAATATAGTTTGAGGAAGACTTCGGCGCTTCTGTTGCTTACGCTTCTTGAAATAAATCCCAGTACCCTATTTGCTCGATTTCTAGCTTGAATGCATTGTGTCCTTGGACGGGGATCAGAGCTCACTAAGACCCCTAAATCCCTCTCGCACCCAGACCTGCTTGTGGGAGCGTCATTTAAGCAATAGTTATGTGAGGGGTTGTTGAACTCCATTTGCCATTTATCCGCCCTGTCATACAATGTTTAGTTCATCCTGGAGAATACTAGCGTCCTGATCCGACTCAATTACTCTACCGAACTTGGTATCATCATATGGCCGGAGTACGTAGGAAGACACCTACCGAACGGGCGCAAGCCACTCCCGATGAGGAATATATGGGAGGTGAGAAGGAGCTGAAGCCTACAAAGACCCTTCCATGTCCTCACTAACCGTTTCCCTATTGTCTAAACAACACCGGAGAGTAGTTCAGCTTGCTCTCTAAAGACAGATCCTCTCTCTATCCACACCACACTACATTGACACAACATATACACCTTTTCCCAAAATTCAAATTTCAAAATGGCGCACCTACATCAAGCCTCGGAGTCCCCGCCTTGGGGGGGGGGGCACAAATGCCCCAGGAGGACTCCCCTTCTGGCTGCCGACCCGAGAGGTGTCTTGATGACTCCTCGAACCTCTTTCTTCTCAATTTCTGCAACATTCGCGGTCTCCGTTCTAATTTTCATTCTGAGGAACACCATCTCTCTTCCTCTAAACCTCACCTTCTCTTCCTCACCGAAACTCAGGTTCTTAGGCTACTGACAGCAATCTCTACTCTGTCCTTCCTACTATCTCTATCCTAAATTTCAATCCAAAGCTGGATGTTGCGCCTACGTGCGCAACGACATCACTTGCTCTCGTGCCCACAACCTTGACTCTTCTGAATTTTCTACCATCTGGCTAAGACTTCATTGTCATTCTATTACTAAATACATATGTGCTGTTTATCTCTCACCTAACTCTACTAACTATGTAAAATTCTTTGACTACTTGAACTCTAAAATGGAGCAAATCTTCACCCACTCTCCTTCGCTGAAATCTCCATCCTAGGAGATTTCAATGTTCACCACCAGCTTTGGCTTTCATCCTCTTTCACTGACCAGCCTGGTGATCAAGCCTACAGCTTTGCTCCCCTCAACGACATAGAGCAGCTGGTCCAGCACCATACACGTATTCCCGACCGTCCTGGAGACCGGCCCAACATTCTAGACCTCTTCCTTACCTCAAACCCTTTTGGTTATTCTGACAAACTGTTCTCTCCGTTGGGCTCCTCCGATCACAATCTTATTTCTGCATCCTGTCCTATCGCTCCTGTACACCCTCTGGACCCACCGAAGAGGCGATGCTTCTGGCATTTTGCTTCATCTCGGTGGGACGACCTGAGGATGTACTTTTCCGATTTCCCATGGAATGATTATTGCTTCCAGGATAGAGACCCCTCTGTGTGTGCTCTGCGCATCACAGAAGTGATTGTCTCTGGAATGGAGGCATACATTCCTCGTTCTTTCTCTACTCCTCACGCTAAAAAGCCTTGGTTTATTCACGCTTGTTCTCGTGCGGTCAATGATAGAGAGGCAGCTCACAAAAGGTACCAGAGCCTTCAAACTAATGCTAATTATGAACTTCACATTTCAGGCCGTAATCGTGCCAAATCTATTCTCCGACTAACCAAAAACTCTTTCATTAATAGAAAATGCCAAAACCTTGCTTTCTCTAACTCTTCCCGTGACTTCTGGCATCTAGCCAAAAACATCTCCTCCAACTTCACTTCTTCATCTTTCCCTCCACTCCTCAGTCCTGACGGCAACACTGCCGTCTCATCTATCTCTAAGGCTGAACTCTTCTCTCAAACTTTTTCTAAAAACTCCACTCTGGACGATTCTGGGCATATTCCTCCTACTCATCCACCCTCTGACACCTTTGTGCCTGTTATAAAGATTCTTCAAAATGATGTTTTCTATGCCCTCTCTGGCCTCAATCCTCAGAAGGCTTATGGAGCTGATGGAGTGCCTCCTATTGTCCTTAAAAACTGTGCCTCTGCGCTGTCACCCTGCCTGGTCAAACTCTTTCGCCTTTGCCTGTCAACATCTACCTTTCCTTCCTGCTGGAAGTATGCCTTCATACAGCCTGTGCCTAAGAAGGGTGACGGTTCCAATCCTTCAAACTACCGTCCTATAGCTTTACTTTCTTGTTTATTTAAAGCTTTTGAATCAATCCTTAACCGGAAGATTCAAAAGCACCTTTCCACTTCTGACCTTCTATCTGATCTCCAGTATGGGTTCCGCAAGGGGCATTCTACTGCCGATCTTCTTGCTCTCTTAACTGACTCTTGGTCATCCTCTCTTAGCCGTTTCGGTGAAACTTTCTCGGTTGCGCTAGACATATCGAAACCCTTCGATAGAGTCTGGCACAGGTCTTTGCTTTCTAAACTACCCTCTTTCGGATTCTATCCTCTCTCTGTTCCTTTATCTCCAGTTTCCTTTCCGGCCGTTCTATCTCTGCTGTGGTAGACGGTCACTGTTCTTCCCCTAAATCTATTAACAGTGGTGTCCCACGGGGTTCTGTCCTATGTCCCACTCTCTTTCTGTTGTTCATTGATGATCTTCTTTCCAAAACGAACTGTCCTGTCCATTCCTACACCGATGATTCCACTCTGCATTACTCAACTTCTTTTAATAGAATACCCACCCTACAAGAACTTAACGACTCAAGGCTGGAGGCTGCAGAACGCTCAGCCTCAGACCTTACTATAATTTCCGATTGGGGCAAGAGGAACCTGTTGTCCTTCAACGCCTCAAAAACACATTTTCTCCACCTATCCACTCGATACAATCTTCCAAACAACTATCCCCTATTCTTTGACAACACCCAGCTATCACCTTCCTCAACACTAAACATCCTCGGTCTATCCTTAACTCAAAATCTCAACTGGAAACTTCATATCTCATCTCTTACTAAATCAGCTTCCTCGAGGCTGGGCGTTCTGTACCGTCTCCGCCAGTTCTTCTCCCCCGCACAGTTGCTGTCCATATACAGGGGCCTTGTCCGCCCTCGTATGGAATATGCATCTCATGTGTGGGGGGGCTCCACTCATACAGCTCTTCTGGACAGAGTGGAGGCTAAGGCTCTTCGTCTCATCAGCTCTCCTCCTCATACTTATAGTCTTCTACCTCTTAAATTCCGCCGCGATGTTGCCTCTCTTTCTATCTGCTATCGATATTTCCACTCTGACTGCTCTTCTGAAATTGCTAACTGCATGCCTCCCTCCTCCCGCGGCCTCGCTGCACACGACTTTCTACTCATGCTCATCCCTATACTGTCCAAACCCGTTATGCAAGAGTTAACCAGCATCTTCACTCTTTCATCCCTCAAGCTGGTAAACTCTGGAACAATCTTCCTTCATATGTATTTCCTCCTGCTTACGACTTGAACTCTTTCAAGAGGAGGGTATCAGGACATCTCTCCGAATTTGACCTTGGTTTTGGACACCTTTTATATATTTCTTAGGAGCAGCGAGTAGCGGACTTTTTTTTATTATTGTTTTCTTTTTTTGGGTGACCTTGAGCTGCCTCCTTTGTTGTAAAAAAAAACAAAAAAAGCTTACTGACATCACTACTAATTCCTGTATCTAAGTCACTGATATAAATAATAAACAAAAGTAGACCTAATACCGAACCTTGTGGGACCCCACCCGTAACACATCCCCAGTGAGATCTTTTACCATTGATTTGCACTCTTTGCTTCCTATTGCTAAGCCACGCCTTGACCCAGTTCAAACATGGTTCGTCTAGTGTCCTGGAGCAGAACAAGACATTGACCGTCTCTCTCCATATCTTGCTGAGGCATGGTGATGGTTTCAAACGTATTTTATAACATGAACCACATTTTCTTTTATGTTACCAATTGTTTGATCATGAGCCAGAACATCTAAAGTGTGTGCAGTGCAACCAAGCGTTAGCAACTTCAGTTTATTTCCTTTTAATTGTTTTCTCATCTTGTTGACAATGGCTGCATTAGATGCTTGAGTCTCTCCACATATAGCAAGTTTCTCACCCCTTGAATCTTTTTTTATGCCTCCATGGTCTAGTGGTTGGCTACGAATCCGGGCCCGGGTTCGAATCCCGGCTTGGGCAGTCAGTGTGCTCACCCAGCTATTCATCCTTCTTTCTTTTCGGGCTGGTCGATAAATGGGTAGCCTGCCTGAGGAAGCTCTCTCTCTCTCTCTCTCTCTCTCCATGACAAATAAGTAGTTAAGGAAAACCTTCATCTGTATTAAGCAACACTAAGATGTGATAGTGGCTGTGAGTGAAAATAGTTATACATCATTCATTATACAAATACCTCCCAAGTCCGGCCTTCAAGAAAAAGACGAAAACAAGTAATCCGGCAAACTGGCTCTTCCTCGCACGCTCTCCCGCTCGGAAACGAACTCCTCCATTAAGGCTGCCGGTAATGTGTCTTGGAGGCTGAGCCTCTTTCACACTGGATGACTTATTTGTAATGACTTGGCGGCCGCCCAAGGCGGTTGCGAGGTTATTTTGAGTCCGTCGTGTGATTAATGCGGTAACGTGTGTGTGTTCCCGGGTTAGTGTTAGGTCCCGTATTTTACCTGTCCGCGAAGAAAGTCGAGTGTCCGCCATTATCTGCGATATCCCGAGCCTAATGACGTACGTACATTATTCAGAAGTCTCGACACACCTGAATGACGATTACAGATGTTATCGAGTGCTTGATTAATTACATAGGTATTAGTAATTTTAACGGATAGTATTTATAGAAGAGAAGTAAGATTGGTACAAAATGTCATTGAAAGATTACTAGGTAACTACAGATGACTGAATGAATCAGCAAGTTTGGAGGGTCGTATTTATTATATCATAATTTCAAGACCCTCCTTTTTAAGGGTAACGAACGCGGGCGGCAAAGTTTGTGGATCCTTCTTTTCTTGTATTTAATTCTTACATTTTATTTTATTTGCATCAGCTTGTATTAAAACAACTCTTTCATCACTCATTAATTACTCCATAAATGATATCACCGTCTCGTATCCCTGGGAGAGTGATCTGGCTGAAGTTGTTATTAGAGACTGGTGTTCCGAGATAATCAAGGGAAAAAGAAAATATACATTTATTTAAAATTAAATGAAAGTAATTGCCTTACGCAATATTCTATGCTCAGACGATCATAACACTGGCATATTCAGCAATGGATACAACATATGACAAACGACATGTCTAAAACATAATACTACAATATGTGCTCAGGTGTTGCCAATAATAATAACACTCGTCATTCCACAAGCAGTGGTTTGTTTCTCTCTGGTTACATCACAATAATTATGTACTCTCCTCAAATCCTAATAACACATTCTTATAGTATTATCTACTACAATTTCACGGAAGCACCAAATTATACCACACCCAGCGGTTTCTACCTTTGCTTTACATCGCAATAAAATAATCACAATCCTGTCCCACTCACAATCCTACTACACATCTCCTACATTATAATCTCCAGGACAATACAGTCGGTTTCCCTTAGATTCTCGAATTTCTACTCACGATTAAGATCACAACAGCCATTCTCAGCTGAGTGAGTAGCAGGTCTGCTTGAGGCGAGAACCAAGCTCGGTCTGGTCTTACTACTGATTTCTAGGTCACATTTTTTCTTTGCATGAGGCGGAACTACATTCTTGACACGCTTTAATTTTCTACATAACCAGTAGCCAATACTTCCTGTCAACAAACATTGGCTCGCTCATTATATTGTATTGTTTACTTATCCTGCTATTCGTGATTCACTCTTATGACGCTCCCACAGTGACTTATCTGTTTAGTTATTCGCTTATAGCATGTCGTCACGACTGAGGTCACGTGTTTAAAGTCTTTTGAATGGTTTTCCACACTTTCTGACCACGCCTACTGGGTACCGTATCTGTTTTCTGTATGTGGGTCTTGGTATTTTCCGTAACCTCCTTGTTAGTGTTAGTGCTTATCAGATGTTTACGACTTTGTATATCTGACTAATTGCTTTCCTTCCTGTCTCGGTTTAGATTCGCGACAAGTTATTTTTATAGTATTTGCTATAGGGAAGCTGTTGACGCGTTTTCCTAGTTCGTCACGTGACCTAGGCGCGGGGCGGGTCACGATGACTCAGCCTGTTCGTTGCCTAGGCGACGAGCGTAGTGATGCCAAGGCGTGCATTTTCGTGCGGGTCGCCCGCTGTGTTTTACCTGCGTTTACGCACTTTCAGGAGTCACCACTCCACTCTCTGCAGGTGCATAGTAGTGTGTGCATTACTGCAGCTTGTACGCCTCTGCTGTGAGGATGTTGGGCTATTGTCTTTGTGCTTCCCGCCATGGGGGCTGTTGCCGCCCGCGGCCTGGCTGGGCGGCCTGTGTTGCTAGCTCGCGATTGTTGCTTTCCTCTTCGTGTCTGTACGTAGCTTGCTCCGCTGTTTATATTGCGGTGCCATGCACTTGCAAGTTATAGCTGCGCGTCAGAGAAGTGTAACGATATCTGCCTATGGCAGTATTGCTCAGAGTGCTGTCAGCACCCTCTGTTGTATTTTTCCTCGCCAGCAGCGTTTTGCATCTCGGCCGGGCGAGTTGGGGCCCGTCAGGTCACTCGCCGCGGCTCGGGTTTTTTTGTCTCCCCCCCTGACCGCCGTCTGGTGAGGTCACGGGGCGACGTTCCTCTACTCGCCTACCTCTTGGCACCACGCGGTTTTCCTCCTGCTGGAGTGCGGGGATCCTGGGCTTCGCCACTTCGGGATACAGCCCACACCGGGTCTCAGTTTGGGTGTGTCGAGTCCGCGGCGGCCTCTTTCTGAAAGCCGCATCTACCGCCGACATCACGCGCCTGATGAGAGGACCCACGGCAGGAAGGACAAGCTGCAGCCACCTCGAGCAAGGCTGTGCAACGAGCCTCTACTCTTCTCCCTCCGCACTAAGTTAAGTAGCTAGTTGTTAGTGTAGCCAGGGCACGTTAGTCTTGTGCGAGCACGAGAAACGCTAGGCTCAGCTGGGTGTGTATGTGAGATTTGTCCGTGTCTTGTTCCTTTATGTAATAAAGTCTGCATAGTTGTACACGAGCTTTATCAGTAACCCTTTTGCCTGTGCGTATGTGCCTTCCAGCCCCATAAGGAGAGTAAATAAGAACCCCACGGGAGATTTGAGCAGGTAAGTCGTGTTAGTACTCCCTAGTCAGGGTGTGTACACCGTCGTGTCTCCTGGCGTGCCGCGGGAATCAACCCTTGTCGGCTAGCTACCTCCTTGTGAGCACACTCCTGTTATTAATCTTATTTTACCCCGTGACACTTCCCTCTCCTATCATATTTACAATACTTGTCTCCATATCTCCCTCCGGTATTTGCCTCTGATTGGGGTCACTATTAATTAATTGTGCTGTTATGGTCTTCTGGGTCCCGACAAGTGACTTGAATGGTACGTGTCGGGCCTAATAGGTTGAAGGATTTTAACATATTTCTTTTAAATGGAATTTTCATAAAAGTAAGACATTTTAGAGCTTACAACTATTTTTATGTCGGATTAAAAGAAAAATGGTTAACATGGCGACTATTTTTTTTTTTTTACGTCGCGGGCTATTGCGCCGGTAGGCTTCTTCCCGGTGGGGCCTGATGGTCTGCCCAAGGCTTCTTCCCGGTGGGGCCTGATGGTCGGCCCAGCCCGTTCTCGCGCAGGCGAGTGTTTATAGTGGCGCCATCTTGCATTGGCTCATGCTGCCCTCCCGAAGCTCATAATCGCCAGCAGCAGGTACCCTCCCGACATGAGCAAGTGCTCTTTATCGTCGATCTCTGGGTACTGCCAGGACTTCACACACCACACACCCCATCCCCTTTGCTCAAGGGGGGATAGTAACCACTCCTAGTCAACGGAAAGAATTCGCCCTGAGCGGGCTCGAACTGCCGCCCTGTCAGACCGTGAAGCCTGGCAGAGTGTGTGTGTGTGTGTGTGTGTGTGTGTGTGTGTGTGTGTGTGTGTGTGTGTGTGTGTGTAATTCATTCATCACAGCCTGATCACGAGTCTCTCTCTCTCTCTCTCTCTCTCTCTCTCTCACACACACACACACACACACACACACACACACACACACAGAGAGAGAGAGAGAGAGAGAGAGAGAGAGAGAGAGAGAGAGAGAGAGAGAGAGAGAGAGAGAGCAACTTCAGCTGGCCGTGCAATAAGCTGGGGAGCCTTACTGCACCCACACCTCACTATCACCTGTCATCCTCGTCCATGTAGCTATCCAGTCTACTCTTAAACCAAGCTATCGTCCCTGCACTAACTATGTAATTGCTTCGTCTATTTCATTCCAGAGAGAGAGAGAGAGAGAGAGAGAGAGAGAGAGAGAGAGAGAGAGAGAGAGAGAGAGAGGCGGGCCATGCCTGTCATGGAGGTGGGCGGAGCTTGAGAGCCAGCCGGCGAGTCAGCGAGGAGTGCGGCTAGAAAACCGTACCTACCTTTGTAAATATATAAAGGCTGTATAAAGGAATTGTACTGTACTGTAGTCATGCCCTGCCTGTAATTCTCCCGTCTCTTCCCTGCTGCAGGATAATGTCTGAGGGCGGCAGTCAGGGCGACGTGGCAATGAGGGTGGACGCGAACGTCCACAGGCCGGGGATCACGCCGGAGGAGATGGCGGCCGGCTACGACGAGTGGTCCGAGAACTACGAGGAGATGGTGAGAGAGAGAGAGAGAGAGAGAGAGAGAGAGAGAGAGAGAGAGAGAGAGAGAGAGAGAGAGAGAGAGAGAGAGAGATGCCTTCGGTACCAAGTGCCTACGCAGAATCATGGGGTATCGCTGGAATGATTTTGCGTTAAACCGGCGACTACTCCGTGAGGTCCGGGAGTGAAGTGATGCGGCCCCTGGGGTACGCACCTGTAATCATCTGCTTCCCCGTCCCCTTAGATGATCTGGAAAGGCGGGTACCGTGGCCCCGCCATCACGTTGGAGGAGGCGCTGCGTTGGGTACCCCTGGAGCGGCGAGCCAAGGCCAGTGTGCTGGAAGTGGCGGCCGGGACGGGGTGTGTGGGCAGCGAACTCCACCGGGAAGGCTTCAGGTGGGTGCCGCAGGGCCGCAGACAGGGGGATGTCCGGTCACCATACTTAAATATCCTCCAGTCCACTGCCTCCTGCCTGCCAGTGCCTCAGCCTCAACACGAGTCCAACCCCAAGAGATGAAGATGATGTGTTGGAAATTACAGCAGCTTGTGTAGAGGCAGGGCCGCTGGGTGGGAACTGGGAGCGGGCAGGAGCGGCATTACTATACTCCATCAACTCTAACTTAAAATTGAGCCCTGTGGCTTAGCCCGGGACAACCCCATTTGTTTACAGATCTAGCAATGACCTGCGCATGGCATTATGTCTCACTGTTAGTCTGTACGTTATATATATATATATATATATATATATATATATATATATATATATATATATATATATATATATATATATATATATATATATATATTCATAATACGACTGCGTGGTGTTATGAATGGCTTGGGATTAGAGGGAAAGACAACGACTCAGTAAACCTTCCATATCACTTGGCAACGTGGCTCATGCAACGTTGCCGCCTGACGGACCTTGGCAACAGGCGCCAGGCCGCACCATTCAGCGTTACGCCACAATGGCCAAATGAAGTAGATCTCACTCTCGCGCCCTGCGCAGCCATGCAAAGAGAGAGAGAGAGAGAGAGAGAGAGAGAGAGAGAGAGAGAGAGAGAGAGAGAGGTAGCCACCCTCTCTGAGGAGAGTAATGGAGTGATGTGGCACCAGCGCGGTCTCGTGGGGAACCCTTGTGTCACGCCCAAGGGCTCAAGTTAAAATCGATAGACTATACTATGTTAGGAATTAGGCCAGTTAACCGTGGGACTAGACAAATTAACTATTTCCCTTATGGAACTAGTCTCGGGCCGAGAGCTCAAGCCAACTATGAGTATCGCCTGAGCTCAACTAAGCCTTGGATGGTACTTAAATACTTCGGTCATCGGCTCCCAAACCGAGACAGAATCAACTTATTCACTGCCTGAAGACTAACCACATTTACCATGAAAGGAAAAACAATAGTGAAGTGTTTCCTTTCATGAAATAATAACTAATTGTCCTTGCTGAATTATAATTAAAGAGCAAGGATAATTTAACCGATGGAAACAGAGAGGAAAGCCACGCCATCTGGCGAGAGAAATTCAAAACATCGCTTCAGACCCACGTGGTTGGTTTTCGCTCACTCCACCACCGGCCTTCACAAAGTAAAGACCAAGGTACTGCAGCCCACCCATTAAATCGGACGCAGTGTGCCTTCTATTACCTGACTGAGGGATACTACACCCGGCAACGAGACTTCAGAGACAACAATATCTTTTGAAACCCGCTTCTCAGCTAAGTGCCCCCAGCAGTTATTTGAGACAGATAGATTTTACTACACGGATCCGGTAGGATTATTATTTGTTCGGCTGTCTGGAGTTGCTTGTTGGATACCTTCACCACCTAAAAGCTGGTAAGCACTTGTTTCTTTGGGATTGTCTGACGGGTGTGTTATTCACTTTGCGAGTGACCTAACTGTTGGGTAGGGTAAATTTACTGATTCCCAACAACTACTACTACTGCTATAACTTCTACTACTACTACTGCTACTACTACAGCCACTCCCACAGGCACATAGACGCTGTGGACCCGTCGGAGGGCATGATGAAGCAGCGGGAGACTGGCATCTATACCAACGACTTCCTGGAGTTTATCGGCAGCGGACACTCCACCGTGCCCAAAGGTATTTGTAATTTTTTTTTACATCAAAGGACACGGCTCAAGGGCAACAAAAAGAGTAGAAAAAAAAAGCCCGCTACCCGCCGTTCCCATGAAAGATAAAAGTAAAGAGTAGCCAAAATAGAGGTCAATTTCGAGTGGAGAGGTGTCTTCATACACTCTTCTTGAAATAAATCAAGTCATAGGCAGGAGGAAATACAGACGAAGGAAGGTTGTTCCAGAGTTTACCTCTTGCATAAGGGATTTGGATAGTATAGGGATGAGCTTGAGTAGAAAGTCGTTTGGAGCGTGGCCGCGGGAGGGAGGGAGGAATGCAGTTAGGAAGTTCAGAACAGCAATCATTATGAAGATATCGATAGAAGATAGAAAAAGAGGCAACATAGCGGCGGACTTTAAGAGGTAGAAGGTTGTCAGTAAGAGGAGGAGAACTGATGAGACGAGGAGACTTAGACTCCACTCTGTCCAGGAGAGCTGTGTGAGTGGAATTATTGTTATTGTTGTTGTTTCATATGTAAAGATTAATATACGTATTTTTCTTCTACATCTCTCTCTCTCTCTCTCTCTCTCTCTCTCTCTCTCTCTCTCTCTCTCTCTCTCTCTCTCTCTCTCAGACACATACGACCTGGTGGTCATCTCGGGCGGTATGGGCGAAGGTCACATCCCAGTCAGTGGCCTCGACGACCTGGTGCGCGTCGCAAAGAATGGTGAGTGAGTGAGTGAGTGTTTTTACAACAAAGGAGACAGCTCAAGGGCACAAAGAAAGAAAACTAATATAAAAAAAAGCCCGCTACTTGCTGCTCCTAAAAAAAAATCAAAAGAGGTGGCCGAAAGAGGGGTCAATTTCGGGAGGAGAGGTGTCTTGATACTCTCCTCTCCTGATACTCTCCTCTTGAAAGAGTTCAAGTCGTAGGCAGGAGGAAATACAGATGAAGGAAGATTTTTGCAGAGTTTACCAGCGTGAGGGATGAAAGAGTGAAGATGTTGGTTAACTCTTGCTTACGGGGTTTGGACAGTATAGGGATGAGCATGCGTAGAAAGTCGTGTGCAGCGGGGTCGCGGGAAGGGGGGAGGCATGCAGTTAACAAGTTCAGAAGAGCAGTCAGCGTGAAAATAGCGATATAAAATTGAAAGAGGCAACATCGCGACGGAATTTAAGAGGTAGAAGACTATCAGTTGGAGGAGGAGAGCTGATGTGACGAAGAGCCTTAGACTCCACTCTGTCCAGAAGAGCTGTGTGAGTGGAGCCCCCCCACACGTGAGATGCATATTCCATACGAGGGCGGACAAGGCCCCAGTACATGGATAGCAACAGTGCGGGGGAGAAGAATTGGAGGAGACGATACAGAACGCCAAACCTCGATGAAGCTGATTTAGCGAGAGAGGAGATATGAAGTTTCCAGTTTAGATTTTGAGTTAAGAATAGACCGAGAATATTTAGTGTTGAAGAAGGTGACAGCTGATTGTTGTCGAAGAATAGGGGATAAGCGTTTGGAAGATTGTGTCGAGTTGATAGGTGGATAAATTGAGTTTTTGAGGCATTGAAGGACACAAGGTTCCTTCTACCCCAATCGGAAATGATAGCAAGGTCTGAGGTTAAGCGTTCTGCAGACTCCAGTCTGGAGTCGTGTACCTCCTGTTGGGATGGCCTTCTATTGGAAGAAGTTGAATAATGCAGAGTGGAGACGTCGGCGTATGAGTGGACAGGACAGTTTGGTATGGAAAGATCATTGATGAATAGAAAGAAGAGAGTGGGTGATAGGACAGACCCATGTGGAACACCACTGTTGTTAGGTTTAGGGGAAGAGCAGTGACCGTCTACCACCGCAGAGAGAGAACGGCCGGAAAGGAAACTGGAGATAAGGGAACAGAGAGAGGGATATAATCCAAAAGAGGGCAGTTTAGAAAGCAAAGAATTGTACCAGACTCTATCGAAGGCTTTCGATATGTCTAGCGCAACTGAGAAAGTTTCACCGAAACGGCTAACAGAGGATGACCAAGAGTCAGTTACGAGAGCAAGAAGATCGCCAGTGGAACGCCCCTTGCGGAATCCATACTGGCGATCAGATAGAAGGTTATAAGTGGAAAGGTGCTTTTGAATCTTTCGGTTAAGGATTGATTCAAAAGCTTAAGATAGACAGGAAAGTAAAACTACAGGGCTATAGTTTGAGGGATTGGAACGAGCATACTGCCAGTAGATGTAGATGATGATAGGTAGAGACGAAAGAGTTTTACCAGGCAGGGTGTCAGCATGGAAGCACAGTTTTTAAGGACAATAGGAGGCACTCCATCAGGTCCATAAGCCTTCTGAGAGTTGAGGCCAGAGAGGTCATAGAAGACATAATTATGTATAATCTTAATAACAGACAAAAAGGAGTCAGAGGGGGTATGAGTAGGAGGAATATGCCCAGAATCGTCCAGGGTGGAGTTCTTACAGAAAGTCTGAGCGAAGAGTTCAGCCTTAGAGATAGATGAGACGGCAGTGCTCCCGTAAGGGTTAAGGAGAGAAGGGAAAGAGGAAGAAGTGAAAGTGGTGGAGATCTTATTGGCTAAGTGCCAGAAGACACGGGAAGAATTAGAAAAAAAGCAAGGTGTTGACATTTTCTATTGATGAAAAGAGGTTTTGGTAAGTCGGAGAATAGATTTGGCACGATTCCGGGCTGAAATGTAAAGTTCATGGTTAGTAGGAGTGCGAAGGCTCTGGTGAGTGTGTGTGTGTGTGTGTGTGTGTGTGTGTGTGTGTGTGTGTGTGTGTGTTGCCAGATTATCGTACTCAGAGCATAGTATTTACCGTTTTTTGACACCTAACTATTGCCAAGAAACATCAGGAATTCACTATTTTAACGATAGATATAAATTAATCTAGTTATTGAGCCCCAGGAGACAGTTTTGGGGTCGGAAGTTGGTAAATATAAGAGGCTGAGTACAACTATCTGGCAACATTGGTACAAGAAAACATTTACTCTAATCGAGGTTTCTGTCTGGCGGGGCTGTTCACTGTATGGGCGCCTGTCACGACACTCTGGTATAAGGAGATGGTCAGGAGCTGGCCAGGGGGAGAAAGTCACGTATTTGAAATGATGGTCATAATTCCTTCAGGTGGAGCGGCGCATCGTCCCAAACTATTTCTGTGACAAGGAGGGTCTCGTCTTCGTCTTCCGCATCACTAAGCCTGAGTGAGGAGGAAGAGGAGGGAAAGGAAAGGAGAGAGATGAGGAGGAGGAGTTATAGTTGTGCTGTGCCAAGGCCGTCTCTGTGTAACAGCCTTGGTTTCGTCGCGGCACCCGAGACTGAGGTGAATTATCGCGCTCTGGCAACCTGGCGTCATGGCGTCTACGATGTTATATGATAGTCTACGCATAGGGCACGTCAGTATTAATCATATTATTGAAATTGTCGTAAAAATCTGTTTTAGTTTATAAGACTGAGGCTGCAGAATCCTTAACCTCAGACCTTGCTATCATCTCCGATTGGGATAAAAGGAACCTTTGGGTTTTTGTGTCCTTCAATGCCTCAAAAACCCAATTTATCCACCTTTCAACTCGACACAATCTTCCAAACACCTATCACATCTTCTTCAACTACACTCAGCTGTCACCTTTTAATTCTTCAGAACTAAATATCCTCGGTCTATCCTTAACTCAAAATCTTAACTGGAAACTTCTCATCTCTTCTCTCACTAAATCAGCTTCCTCGAGGTTGGGCGTTCTGTATCGTCTCCTCCAGTTCTTCTGCCCCGCACCGCTGCTATCCATATACAAGGGCCTTGTCCGCCCTCGTATGGAGTATGCATCGCACGTGTGGGGGGCTCCACCCACACAGCTCTTCTCT
Organism: Eriocheir sinensis; assembly: GCF_024679095.1. NCBI lineage: Eukaryota > Metazoa > Arthropoda > Malacostraca > Decapoda > Varunidae > Eriocheir > Eriocheir sinensis. The sequence continues at coordinate 19,211,326 of NC_066531.1, read as the reverse complement.
ATCTTTCGGCCACTCCTCTGTTGTAAAAAAAAAATAAGGTCGCTGATTATGTAGCTGTATGTGTGTGTGCATGTGTAATGGCAAGTTGCCAGAACACGATAACGAAGACCTCAGACTCATGTGCTGCAACTATAGTATACGTTTAGGAATGCTTGGTCTGGGTCTTGGGGTCTTGATGATGTACAGACATGTGTATATATATAATAAACGGGTGCCTACTTCCCCTCAGGATCATGTTAATCTTTGTTTGTTTCTCAAGTTAATTTAAGTGATTACTCATCCTAATTTTAAATGCGTCTGCTGTTCCTAATGTATAATGCGTCTGCTGTTCCTAATTTATAATGCGTCTGCTGTTCCTAATTTATAATGCGTCTGCTGTTCCTAATTTTAAAAGCGTCTGCTGTTCCTAATTTTAAAAGCGTCTGCTGTAGCCCTACGTGGCGCAATGCAGAGGAAGTTACTGAAAGTAATGTTCTTAGTTCTGTTATTTTCTTCTTCTATTATGAGATATCATCATCATCATAATTTCGTTTAACGTCCGTTTTCACTCTTCCTGAGCGGTTGGACGCTTTATGGGTCTCCTCTATTCTGCTCTGTCTTCTGCCTGATGCTCATCCAATCCCATCACTGCCAAGTCTTCCTGTATACACCTTCCCCACGTTTTCCTAGGTCTACCAACTTTTACTTTCAATCTCTCCAAAACTCCCAGCACTGTATCCTCCCCTGCTTTTCACATGTCCGAACTATAGGAGTCTCCCTTCTGAGCACTGTTTCCAGGTTCTCTACTCCATATCTGTTAGCCACATCTAGCTGCACTAGATACCCTGTCTTGCTAATCTCTCCACAACTCCCAGCACTGTATCCTCCCCTGCTCCCTTCACATGTCCAAACCTTCGGAGTATTTCCCTTCTGAGCATTGTTTCCAGGTCCTCTACTCCACATCTGTTAGTTACATCTGCACTGCGCACCCTGTCTTGCCAATCTCTCCAAACCTCCCAGCACTGTATCCTCCCCTGCTCTCTTCACATGTCCAAACCATCAGGTCTTTCCCATCGGAAGGAGTTTCTTTTCAAACCGAGTCATCCGTCACTGGAACAATCTTCCTTCAGAAGTAGTAAATGCGAATACTATCAACTCCTTCAAATATAGAATCGACCTTCACTTCGCTGCGTCGGGAGTAAACTGAATATTGAGGTGCTTTCATCTGCTCCTCAATATCGAGGTGCTTTCATCTGCTCCTCAATATCGAGGTGTTTTCATCTGCTCGTCAATGTCGAGGTGCTTTCATCTGCTCCCCAGGCCCCAAGTGCCTGTCGAGCAGATTAAATCACCAAAGCCGGCAACCTCGTAATGAGTCAATAGGCTTTATGTTGCCTGCATTTCCATGTTTCCATGTTTCTGAGGTGGTGGCGGAATGGTTAGCGTGCCGGCCCCGCATTCGCAGGGTTGATGGTGATGAGGGTTCGAATCCGCCGCTAACCACCTGGGATTCTTCAGTCACCGCCGAAGGGCCTAAGACTACCCACATGCTGTCCTGAAGACTATCCACCAACCCGGACTCTAGAAGAAGCTATGCAAGTAAAATCAAGAATGATCTCCGGGGGGCAGCATGAGCCAATAATAATTGCGCCACTATAAACAATTGTCTGCGCCATAACGGGCTCGGGCCCACCATCAGGCCCCTAATAAAAAAAGCCTACCGGCGCTTTAGGTCACATGTAAAAAAGGAAAAAATAAACTGTTTCCAGGTCCTCTACTCCACATCTGTAAGCTACATCTGCACCGGACACCCTATCTTACCATTCTCTCCACAACTCCCAGCACTGTGTCCTCCCCTGCTCTCTTTACATGTCCAAACCATCGGAGTCTTTCCCTTCTGAGCACTGTTTCCATGCAGGTCCTTTACTCCACATCTGTTAGCTACATCTGCACTGGATCGACACCCTTCTATTATGAGATATGGAACAAAGAATAAAGAAGATAATAAATTGCTCTCCCTCCCTCCCTCCCTCCTTCCTTCCTCGAATTGAGTCGTCCGCCACTGTAACAGCCTTCCTGCAAGAGTGGTTAGCGCATACTGTGTGATTTTCAGTTAATACAAGAAACATGTGTGCAATATTCATGCAGTGGAGAAAATGATAAGATTCGTAATATGATAACAGAAAACAGTAAAGGAAGGAATATTAATTAAGTGCATGAAACCAATTATAATCCTTTTCCACAGATAGAGATCGTGTTTTTTGTTTTTGTTTTAATAGTTTTTTCTTCTATATGAGAGAGAGATAATAATGATGATAATAATAATAATAATAATAATAATAATAATAATAATAATAATAATTACAATAACAGTAATATGAGAATTGTAATAAAGGAGAAAAGGAAGAAGATAAAAAAAAGGAGAAAGGAGAATTACAGAAGAATAAGGAAGAAGAAAGAAGGAATAGAGGAAACAGAAGGAAGGAAATAGAAATAATGGAAATATATAACAATAGAGCAGGTCAAGGGGGCGGTGGGGGGAGGGGCGGTACTCAGCTCACCTCAAAACAAAACAACGTGACTGAGAAAGAGTAAGGGAGGAGAGGAGAGAATGTATGGGAGGAGGAGGTGGGAACTGGGAAGGAGGAGAGGAGGAAAAGGAAGGAGAGGAGAGAAAGAGTAAGGGAGGAGAAGATGGAAGAGAAGAGAGGGAGAGGAGAGAAAGGAGGATGGAGTGAAAGGGAGGAGAGAGAATAAGGAAGGAAAGAGGGGATGGAGGAGGTAAGGAGTAAGGGAGGTGATAAGAGGGAGAGAGGGGTGTAAGTAAAGGAAGGTGAGAGAGAGAAAAAATAAGGGAGGAAAGGAGGGGATGGAGGAAAAGGAAGGAGGTGAGGGAAATTAGTAAGGCGAGGTTCCCACTATTCCGTTTTGACGGATCCGTCGACGTTAATAATGACCTCAAAATGACGTCAGCGAAATAGCGGCCGCTCGGCACGGATGATCCACTCCGTCGGTCCATCGCTCATCATTTATTGACAATTATATGGACAGCATTAACCACAACGACCTCTTGTATATGTTATTTTGTAGCTAAGTACTTATATTTCATATTTTCATGATATGTAGGATACATAATTTTCATTCTGTGGAGCACCATCTCTCCTCCTCTAAACCTCACCTCTTCCTCACCGAAACACAGGTCTCTGAGGCTAATGACAGCAATCTCTACTCTGTTCCCTCCTACTATCTCTATCCTAAATTTCAATCCAAAGTTGGATGCTGCTGCTACGTGCGCAACGACATCACTTGCTCGCGTGCCCATGACCTTGACTCTTCTGAATTTTCCACCATCTGGCTAAGACTTCATTGTCATACTATTATTAAATACATCTGTGCTGTTTATCTCTCACCCAACTCTTCTATCTATGTAAAATTCTTTGACTACTTGAACTCTAAAGTGGAGCACATCTTGACCCACTCTCCCTTCTCTGAAATCTCCATCTTGGGAGATTTCAATGTTCACCACCAGCTTTGTCTTTCATCCACTTTCACTGACCAGCCTGGTAAACAAGCCTACAAATGTGCCCTCCTCAACGACCTAGAGCAGTTGGTTCAGCACCCTACACGTGTAGCCGGTAGCGAGTGTTCTACGTGCTATTTGGTTCATGGATAGAGAAAGTCAATATCCGTCAGGCTTTTTTCTTGACATAAAAATCGTACAGGTCATAAGAACAAACAAAATAAATAGAAAAGGTGTTTGTGTGTGTATGCGTGTGTATGGTGTAGATGACATATAAATGTTAGTGTGTGTAGTAAACAATATGTACGAGTTAACAATAGGAGGACGAGGACAGACAGTGGAAGATAAACGAGTAACAAGAGAGACAAACTGAGACAGGCTGGAGTAGGTAGGAGGACACCTACCGAACGGGCGCAAGCCACTCCCGGTGAGGTATATATGGGAGGTGAGAAGGGAGCTGAAGCCCTCCAAAGACCCTTCCCATGTCCTCACTAACCGTTTCTCTATTGTCTCACCAACACCAGAGAGTAGTTCAGCATGCTCTCTAAAGACATCTCCTCTCTCTATCCACACCACATTACATTCACACAACATATCCACCTTTTCCCAAAATTCAAATTTCAAAATGGCGCACCTCCACCTTGCCTCGGAGTCCCCACCTGTGGGGGGGGGACCACAAATTCCCCCAGGGAGGACTCCCCTTCCGGCTGCCGACCCGAGAGGTGTTTTGATAACTCCTCAAACCTCTTTCTTCTCAATTTCTGCAACATTCGCGGTCTTCCTTCTAATTTTCATTCTGTGGAACACCATCTCTCTTCCTCTAAACCTCACCTTCTCCTCCTCACCGAAACACAGGTTTCTGAGATTACTGACAGCAATCTCTACTCTGTTCCCTCCTACTATCTCTATCCTTAATTTCAATCCAAATCTGGATGTTGCGCCTACGTGAGCAACGACATCACTTGCTCTCGTGCCCACAACCTTGATTCTTCAGAATTTTCCACCATCTGGCTAAGACTTCATTGTCATTCTATTATAAAATACAACTGTGCTGTTTATCTCTCACCTAACTCTACTAACTATGTAAAATTATTTGACTATTTGAACCCTAAAGTGGAGCACATTTTGACCCACTCTCCCTTCGCTGAAATGTCCATCCTAGGAGATTTCAATGTTCACCACCAGCTTTGGCTCTCACTCTCTTTCACTGACCAGCCTGGTGAACAAGCCTACAACTTTGCTATCCTCAACGATCTAGAGCAGCTGGTCCAGCACCCTACACGTATTCCCGACCGTCTTGTAGACAGGCCCAACATTCTAGACCTCTTCCTCACCTCTAACCCTTCTGCTTATTCTGTCAAACTGTTCTCTCCGTTGGGCTCCTCCGATCACAATCTTATTTCTGTATCCTGTCTTATCGCTCCTGTACACCCTCTGGACCCACCGAAGAGGCGATGCTTCAAGCATTTTGCTTCAGCTCGCTGGGACGACCTGAGGATGTACTTTTCCGATTTCCCGTGGAATGGTTATTGCTTCCAGGATAGAGACCCCTCTGTGTGTGCTCAGCGCATCACAGAGGTGATTGTCTCTGGAATGGAGGCATACATTCCACGTACTTTCTCTACTCCTTACGCTAAAAAGCCTTGGTTTAATCACGCTTGTTATCGTGCTGTCATTAATAGAGAGGCAGCTCACAAAAGGTACCAGAGCCTTCGAACTTTACCATTTCTGCCCGGAATCGTGCCAAATCTATTCTCCGACTAACCGAAAACTCTTTCATTAATAGAAAATGCCAAAACCTTGCTTTCTCTAACTCTTCCCGTGACTTCTGGCATCTAGCCAAAAACATCTCCAACTTCACTTCTTCATCTTTCCCTCCACACTTCAGTCCTGACGGCAACACTGCCGTCTCATCTATCTCCAAGGCTGAACTCTTCTCTCAAACTTTTTTCTAAAAACGCCACTCTGGACGATTCTGGGCATATTCCTCCTACTCATCCCCCCTCTGACTCTTTTATTCATGTTATAAAGATTCTTCAAAATTATGTTTTCTATGCCTTCTCTGGCCTCAATCCTCAGAAGGCTTATGGACCTGGTGGAGTGCCTCCTATTGTCCTTAAAAACTGTGCCTCCGAGCTGTCACCCTGCCTGGTCAAACTCTTTCGCCTCTGCCTGTCAACATCTACCTTTCCTTCCTGCTGGAAGTATGCCTTCATACAGCCTGTGCCTAAGAAGGGTGACCGTTCCAATCGATCAAACTACCATCCTATAGCTTTACTTTCTTGTCTATCTAAAGCTTTTGAATTAATCCTTAACCGGAAGATTCAAAAGCACCTTTTCACTTCTGACCTATCTGATCGCCAGTATGGGTTTCGCAAGGGGCGTTCTACTGGTGATCTCCTTGCCTTCCTAACTGACTCTTGATCATCCTCTCTTAGCCGTTTCGGTGAAACTTTTGCTATTGCGCTGGACATGTCAAAAGCTTTTGATAGGGTCTGGCACAATTATTTGCTTTCCAAACTACCCTCCTACGGTTTCTATCCTTCTCTCTGTACCTTTATCTCCAGTTTCCTTTTTGAGCGTTCTATTTCTGCTGTGGTAGACGGTCACTGTTCTTCCCCTAAACCTATTAACAGTGGTGTCCCGCAGGGTTCTCTCCTATCTCCCACTCTATTTTTGTTGTTCATTGATGATCTTTTTTTCAAAACGAACTGTCCTATCCATTCTTACGCCGATGACTCCACTCTGCATTACTCAACTTCTTTTAATAGAAGACTCACCCTACAAGAACGTAATGATTCAAGGCTGGAGGCAACAGAACGCTTAGCCTCAAACCTTACTATTATTTCAGATTGGGGCAAGAGGAACATGGTGTCCTTTAACGCCTCAAAAACACAGTTACTCCACCTATCCACTCGACACAATCTTCCAAACAACTATCCCCTATTCTTTGACAACACCCAGCTATCACCTTCTTTAACACTAAACATCCTCGGTCTATCCTTAACTGAAAATCTCAACTGGAAACACCATATCTCATCTCTTACTAAATCAGCTTCCTCGAGGCTGGGCGTTCTGTACCGTCTCCGCCATTTCTTCTCCCCCGCACAGTTGCTATCCATTTACAGGGGCCTTGTCCGCTCTAGTATGGAATATGCATCTCATGTGTGTTGGGGGGGGGGTCCGCTTACACAGCTCTCCTTGACAGAGTGGAGTCAAAGGCTCTTCGTCTCATCAGCTCTCCTCCTCATACTGATATTTTTCTACCTCTCAAACCCGCCGCCATGTTGCCTCTCTCTATCTTCTATCGATATTTTCATGCTGACTGCTCTTCTGAACTTGCTAACTGCATGCCTCCCCCCCTCCCGCGGCCCCGCTGCACACGACTTTCTACTCATGCTTATCCCTATACTGTCCAAACCCCATATGTAAGAGTCAACCATCATCTTCACTTTTCATTCCTCACGCTGGTAAACTCTGGAACCATCTTCCTTCATCTGCATTTCCTCCTGCCTACGACTTGAAGTCTTTCAAAAGGAGGGTATCAGGACACCTCTCCTCCCGAAATTGACCTCTCTTTTTGAACACTCCTTTGACCTCTATTCAGGAGCAGTAAGTAGCGGGCTTTTTTTTTTTTCCTTACCCCCTTGAACTGTTTCCTTAGCTGTAAAAAAATAAAAAATAAACATTAAAGACGCAACACGGACAACAAGGAGCGCGACGAGAGACAAGAACATCAAAACATTCACTAATTGAGTCTGTGCTGCCACACCATTTTCCTTGTCTCACCGGAGGAGAGTACGCGACCGTTTCAGCGGGGGCTTGCTACAGATAACCCCCCCCAGTGACGAGAAAGGAGGAACGAAATCTTCCCTGATGCGGTGAGTCGAGCTGGGGTGAGTTGTGCGGTGAGGACAGCTACGGTGAGTCGAGCTGAGATAAGTTGCGCGGTGAGGACAGCTACGGTGAATCGAGCTGGAGTGAGTAGAGCAGTGAGAACAGCTACGGAGAGTCGAGCTGGAGTGAGTAGCGCAGTGAGAACAGCTACGGTGAGTCGAGCTGGAGTGAGTAGCGCAGTGAGAACAGCTACGGAGAGTCGAGCTGGAGTGAGTAGCGCAGTGAGAACAGCTACGGTGAGTCGAGCTGGAGTGAGTAGCGCAGTGAGAACAGCTACGGTGAGTCGAGCTGGAGTGAGTAGCGCAGTGATAACAGCTACGGTGAGTCGAGCTGAGGTGAGTTGAGTGGTTGGTTGTTTAATAGATCCTGAAAGGCTTGAATCCGCGCTCCAAAATCGCGAACCACGTAGACGGGTCCTGAGCAGAAGAGTGGTGCTCTGAAGGACACCGCTGTTGTAGAGGAAGTTGTCGTCATCCAGCATGGTGAAATCGAACGGTGTGGAGATGGGCAAAAGGCATTGCCGTAAACGCGCCAGGGGCCACGGCAATCCGAGAGCGTCGAGGAACTGCGTGTGAAGGCTCTAGCTGCCAGCGTGCCAGGGGGTGGGAGGAGCACCCAGGGGCACAGAAGGTGCCTGAAGGGCGCAGAAGGGGCCTGGAGAGGGTGCCTGGAGGAGGCGCTGAAGGTGCCTGGGGACGGGGCACAGAGGGTGCCTGGAGGGGGCACAGAGGGTACCTGGAGGAGGCGCAGAAAGCGCCTGGAGGAGGGCACAGAGGGTGCCTGGGGGAGGGCGGGGGAGAACCCTGAAGGTGGCAACTACGTCCACGGCGTAATGCTTCTCCTGACCTGAGGCTCAACCTCACGACCCCCAAGCGGTTTTGAAGTTTATTGCCCCAGGAGAGGGTAGACGAATGGATCATTTCAGACCCAGGTCCACCGCTCTGGGAGAGAGTGCCCTTATAAACGGCATCGGTTTACAAGCCACCTTGAACCATAGCAACACTCCGGGGTCAACAATTGTAGGTGGTAGCGAGTGTTCCGAGTGCTATTTGGTTCACGGATAGAGAAACTCCATATCCGTCAGGGTTGTTTATTGGCATAAAAATCGTACAGGTCATAAGGACAAACACAACACATTGAAAAGGTGTTTGTGTGTGTATGCGTGTGTATGAATGTTGTATGGTTTAGATTACATATAAATGTTAGTGTGTGTAGTAAACAATATGTATGAGTTAACAATAGGAGGACGAGGACAGACAGTGGAAGATAAACGAGTAAAAAGAGAGACAAACATTAAAGACGCAACACGGACAACAAGGAGCGCGACGAGAGACAAGAAGATCAAAACATTCACTAATTGAGTCTGTGCTGCCACACCATTTTCCTTGTCTCACCGGAGGAGAGTACGCGACCGTTTCAGCGGTGGCTTCCTATACACGTATTCCCGACCGTCTTGGAGACCGGCCCAACATACTAGACATCTTCCTTACCTCTAACCCTTCTGCTTACTCTGTCAAACTGTTCTCTCCGTTGGGCTCCTCCGATCGCAACCTTATTTCTGTATCCTGTCCTATTGCTCCTGTACATCCTCTGGACCCACCGAAGAGTCGATACTTCTGGTACTTTGCTTCAGCTCGGTGGGACGACCTAAGGATGTACTTTTCCGATTTCCCGTGGAATGATTACTGCTTCCACAATAGAGACCCCTCTGTGTGTGCCCAGCGCATCAAAGATGTGAGTGTCTCTGGAATGGAGGTATACGTTCCACGTACTTTCTCTATTCCCCATGCTAAAAGGCCTTGGTTTAATCACGCTTGTTCTCGTGCTGTCAAAGATAGAAAGGCAGCTCACAAAAGGTACCAGAGCCTTTGAACACCCGCTAACCTTGATCTTTACATTTCCGCCCGGAATCGTGCCAATTATATTCTTCGACTTAACAAAAACGCCTTTATCCATACCAAATGTCAACACCATGCTTTCTCTAATTCTTCCAAATTCTGGTACTTAGCACAGTTGCTATCCATTTACAGGGGCCTTGTCCGCCCTCGTATGGAGTATGCATCTCATGTGTGTGGGGGGGTGTTCACTCACAAAACTCTCCTTGACAGAGTTGAGTCAAAGTTTCTTCGTCTCATCAGCTCTCCTCCTCTCACTGATAGTCTTCTACCTCTCAAATCCCGCCGCCATGTTGCCTTTCTTTTTAACTTCTATCGATATTTTCATGCTGACTGCTCTTCTGAACTTGCTAACTGCATGCCTCCCCCTCTCCCGCGGCCCCGCTGCACACGACTTTCTACTCATGCTCATCCCTATACTGTCCAAATCCCTTATGCAAGAGTCAACCAGCATCTTCACTATTTCATCCCTCACGCTGGTAAACTCTGGAACAATCTTCCTTCATCTGTATTTCCTCCTGCCTACGACTTCAACTCTTTCAAGAGGGGGGTTTCAGGATACCTCTCCTCTCGAAATTGACCTCTCTTTTTGGACACTTCTTTGACCTTTATTCAGGAGCAGTAAGTAGCGAGCTTTTTTATATATATTTTTCTTTACGCCCTTGAACTGTCTCCTTAGCTGTAAAAAAAAAAAAAAAAAAAAAAAAACTTAGCCAAAAATATCTCCAGTTTCACTTCTTCCTCTTTCCCGCCTCTTCTCAACCCAGACGGCACCACTGCCGTCTCATATATCTCTAAGGCTGAACTCTTCCCTCAAACTTTTTGTAACAACTCCACTCTGGACGATTATGGGCACATTCCTCCTACTTATCCCCCCTCTGACTCCTTTAAGTCTGTTATTAAAATTCTTAGGAATGATGTTTTCTATGCCCTCTCTGGCCTCAACTCTCAGAAGGCTTATGGACCTGATGGAGTGCTTCCTATTGTCCTTTAAAACTATGCTACCTGGTCAAACTCTCTCGCCTCTGCCTATCAACATCTACCTTTCCTTCTTACTGGAAGTGCGCCTTCGTACAGCCTGTGCCTAAGAAGGGTTCCAATCCCTCAAACTACTGCTCTATAGCTTTACTTTCCTGTCTATCTAAAGCTTTTGAATCAATCCTTAACCGGAAGATTCAAAAGCATCTTTCCACTTCTAACCTTCTATCTGATCGCCAGTATGGGTCCCGCAAGGGGAGTTCTACTGGCGATCTTCTTGCTCTCTCAACTGATTCTTGGTCATCTTCTCTTAGCCGTTTCGGTGAAACTTTCTCAGTTGCGCTAGACATATCGAAAGCCTTCGATAGAGTCTGGCACACGTCTTTGCTTTCTAAACTGCCCTCTTTCGGATTCTATCCTTCTCTCTGTTCCTTTATCTCCAATTTCCTTTCCGACCGTTCTATCTCTGCTGTGGTAGACGGCCACTGTTCTTCCCTTAAACCTATTAACAGTGGTGTTCCACAGGGCTCTGTCCTATCACCCACTCTCTTCCTGTTATAAATGATATTTTTTTTCCATAACAAACTGTCCTATCCACTCATACGCTGATGACTCCACTCTGCATTATTCAACTTCTTTCAACAGAAGACCCTCTCAACAGGAATTACATGACTCTAGACTGGAGGCTGCAGAACGCTTAACCTCAAATCTTACTATCATTTCCGATTGGGGTAAAAGGAACCTTGTGTCCTTCAATGCCTCAGAAACCCAATTTCTCCACCTATCAACTCGACACAATCTTCCAAACACCTATCCCCTGTTTTTCGACAACACTCAGCTTTCACCATCTTGAATACTAAACATCCTCGGTCTAATCTTAACTCAAAATCTTAACTGGAAACTTCACATCTCTCTCACTAAATCAGATTCCTCGAGGTTGGGCGTTCTGTATCGTCTCCGCCAGTTCTTCTCCCCCGCACAGTTGCTATCCATATACAGGGGCCTTGTCCGCCCTCGTATGGAATATGCATCTCACGTGTGGGGGGGGTTCCACTCACACATTATTCTATGTATTTTGAACCCCATATATGTGCTTCGCAAACTGCTAGAAACGCCACAAACGATTTTTGAAAAGTTAGTTTCTTGCGGGCGCAATGGGGGAGGGGGGGGCTGGTAGGGAGAGCGTAACACCCATGGGATTCGAGGGAGGGAAGACCCCTGTTAGCTAGGTCAGTCAAGTTAGGTTGGAGTAGTTTAAATTTATTCGACACTGCGGGGCGACGAAAATATGCAGTGCAGGAAGGGACATGACGGTGGTGGCCCACTACACGGGCCGGTGTTGCGAGAAATACCTCTTGGCAGAAATAAGTGTCACTGCTGTCCACCATGCAAAAATCATTAATTTCCCTGGTTTTGTTCTAGTTTGTCCACTTGTGATCTTGGTGAGCGGGGAGTGAAATACAGAAACAGTGAGCAAGTTGAACCTCTCTGAGATATTTTGTGGTGGCGGCAACAGGTGATTTGTAAAATCGAGAAAAGCCTTGCCCACCCAGTTCATTGGTTCATCTGTCAGCTCCATGGCAATGTGCTGTCACTACGTCACCTTTATGAAAAACTCGATGGTAAAACAAATGGGCCACATGGCTCCGCAGGACCAATTGGGAAAAGCAATCTCTAAAGGGACTGTTCCTGACACACTGTCAAGGAGAAATCCAGGAAACCTAAACCACTCCAGATGGCTCACAACAGCCAATAGGATTCTCCGCCTGTATGCTGGTACACAACATCCAACAGAACAACGTAAAACACTGGTACATTTTGTAATGGTTGCCTACACCCCGATGTGGTTCAAAATTAAAATGCAGCCCCAGGTTGAATTAGGACCAAAGCATCTGTTTCAGACATTGCACTTGCTTCAAACATTTGATGATGAAGTGAAGTGTGTGGTGTTACCTGTAATTCAGCGGAATGCTTTCTTTGCACACTCAGAGAACATGTTGCTTGTAATTATTCAAGATGAGAGGGAGATATTGCGGAAGCTTGGATGGCGGCGTATCCTAAAAGCCATAAATGATCTCCAAGAAGGTGTACTGCAGTTCATAACCCAAACACTCAAATTTTACTGTCAGGATTATACAGAAATGATTGACTGGCAAGACACCAAAGTAACAGAACCTCCGATGACAATGCATCTTTCAGATGCTGACATAACTGACAACATCAGGACAGGAAAATTCTTTGTACATGAAAAATTCCCAAATCATACCCAAACAGTTGAAAGACATTAAACTTGTGACAGAAGCATCATTGGCAGTTTGTGACTCTGATCGTAGAGATGGCTGGATCAGGTCCCGACTGATTTCACGCAAACGTATGCCATATTTGACTAAAAAAAAAGCTATACACCAAAGTAAATACTAACTAGCCTTCACAAGATAGGGTGGCTTGGTTGGGCAAGGGTGGAACTCCATGACAGCTACCTCCACGTGGTGAGTTCTGGGTTACTCTAATTTCTCATTACTAATTGTAATCCACTAAGACAGCTAAACTGCAAATAAGAGCTAGATTTAGAGCATCAACAAACTTAAATTTCTTATGATTACTTGAAATGTGGATAAGCTGTTGTATATTATAAACAATATTACAGAAAAAAATTAAATAAATTATTTTTTTGCTCAATTTCCCCTCAAACTATAATGGGACCGTCCCTAGAAAATGACAAACATTAAAATATCATAGGCATTGTTTGTGAACCAATGTTGAAACAAGTATTCTACCCATATGCAGTATATAAAACAATTTAAAACGTATACGTAAAACGTATTACGTTAATTCAACATTTTGGCATGAAATTAAAATACTAATGGTTTGGGGCACCTGGAAATATTCAACATTATTTTTGAAATTTCATAGGAGTGCTTTTCAGGCCAATTCTCAGAGATAACACTTCCTATCCTAACTTTCTGAAGAAAAAGGCATAGGGATAGGCAAAAAATGTAAAGAAAATTCAACATTTTGACATAAAACGAAAGACGAATGCTTTGGGGCACCTGCAAATGTTGAAGAATATATTTGAAATGTCATAGGAACGCTTTTTGGGACAATTCTCAAAGAAATAAGACTCCCCATGCTAACTTTCTGAAAAAAAAACTTAAGATCTTCATAAAAACGATCCACCCTACTGTCCACTGCCTCGCCAGGCAGGGCACCACCCGTTTCGGAACAGATATTTGAACTGGCGGAGCCTCGTCGCGTTTCCCAGTCGGCCATGCACCTGCCAGGGGAGGACAACGAGTGGGCGGATGTCCTCTCCCGCTTCATGGGTTCCTCAGGGGAGTATTTCGACGACCTATGCAGGAGGCGGGAACCACCGCAGATCGACCTCTTCGCCTCCGAGACATCGGCCAGGCTTCCCAAGTTCCTCGCCAGAGGAGTCCGGACAACGGAGAGCGGTCCGGACGCATTTACCGAACGATGGAACAGGTGGGAGTTCATTTATCTGTTCCCTCCTCCATGTACGAACATCTTTCTGAAAGTACTGCATCGTCAGAGGTCCTTCAGAGACAGGGTAATATTGGCAGCGCCGTGGTGGCCGGCACAACCCTGGTTCGCGGAACTTCACAAACGGTGTCCCTCCCCTCTCCCGCTAGAACCTTATACTCTCGAGGGGATTCGCCATGGCAGGCTCTTTTCCACGCTGGCGCTTCACGCATGGAATTTCTCCGGGTCTCCCTAGGACGCCTCTATCCCTCGAGAGCTGTAGAGGGCATGTTGTCTGCCTTTCGTCCTTCCTCAGTAAGGCAATATGAATCTAATTCGAGGGGTTTCCGATCCTTTGTGAGAGAAAGGCGTGTAGACAGAATCACCGAGGCCACTGTCTTGGAGTTTCTTTCTGTTCTTTCCCACACGAAAAAGAGGGCGCCATAAACAATTGCAACTCACCTTGCCGCCCTTGCTGACCCTCTTAAATATGGCTGGGGAATTGTCCTAGACTCCGCTCAGTTCAGCTCCTTAAGCGTGGCCTCTTTCACCATGATCCTCCCCTTAGAAGAGACATCGTTTTTGGTCCCTAGAAAAGGTTATAACGTCTCTATCTTCCACTAGGTACCAGGACAGACCTTCATAAATGGATTTCCTAATACACACCCTGTTCCTCGTCGCC